>NC_047117.1:28467181-28767181 GCF_902500255.1 Thalassophryne amazonica
CGGTACTTCTTCGCGGCAAATCACACAGTGATTCTCAACTTTTTTCCATTGTAATAACTCCTTTTCATTAGATAAAAATCCTTTCTTTGCATGATATAGTATCCTCAGGGCTCTGCCTGCCCAGAGGTCAGTTCCTGTTCTTCTTAAAGCAACCACCCCATTGACAGTGGCCATTCTGACGAAGGGTGGAAAATCTTGGGTGTTTTTGGCCATGTTTAGCTCCTGGTTTTGTCTAGTTAGGAGTTGGCTTCAGCTGCTCCACTCCTTGGATTCCCTTCTTCTTCAATTCTACTGTGTTGCTGTCCAGTATCTTCACTACTGTATCTGTGGTCTCATACTTAGGTTTAACAGCAGTGTTGGTTAGGTGATCTCGAGCTCTCACCCACACCTTCTGTCCAACCTTAAATGGGATCTTTGGTTCTGGTTCTCTGTCCCTTTTAGTCTGACTCCGCCCCACTTCCGGTGTCGAAAATGGGCGTTGGTTCAGTTCTTGCGAAGGGGTGGGCCTGCCGGCACGATGGCGATCATTCAGGGCCTGTCCAATTTCCAGGGCCTTAGTACTCCATTCCTTCGTGTTAGCATTTTTCCCAATCCAGTTTTTCACCAGTCCAATAGCCCTTTCCACAACTCCATTTGCTTGAGGAGTGTATGGGGGCGAGTAAATTCTCATTACTCCATTTTTCTGGCACCACTGGTCGACCTGAGCGTTACGGAAATGTGTCCCATTGTCCGTTCTCAGCTCCTTAGGTATCCCCAGATTTGAACACACTTGATCCAACATGCTGATCACACTGCTGCCGTTGGCTTTTCTCACAGGCTTAGCAGTCACATAGCCCGACATAGAGTCCACAAGCCAACAGATACTTTTCTCCTCTCTTACCGGTCACCCCCATGGGCCCGGCAACATCCATGCATACTGATCCCCATGGAACAGTACTCTTTATGGTGAAACCATCCACCCTTTGTCCTCGTTGTCCTGCATTGTATCGACCACATACTTCACAGTCTTTGAGAACTCGGCAGACTTGGTTTCTCGGAATCCAAAGTTGCAGCTTCTCCAGCTCCTTCCGTGTGGGAATGGTGCCTGCATGGCCAAGCGCTTCATGTACGGCCAACACCACCTCTTTCATGGACTCTTTTGGAAGTACCCTCCCCTTGGGCGTCTGTTCCCACTTCTCGATCCCGACAACGACGACTTTTCTCAGCTGCACATAGCGGTCCACTTCTTCGTTCCCGCTCCAGTGTGCTCCTTCTTTTACATGGGCCTTCTGATGTACCACATCTAAGTCCATTGTTAGCCTCAACTCGGCTATTTTCCTCCACAAATCCATATGAGCTACAGGCTTCCCCTTAGCTCCCTCGAATCCATTTTCTTCCCAAATGGATAAGTCCTCTTTCAGGGCTTGTGCGCAGTAATGACTGTCTGTAACCACTTTAGCCCTTTTTACTCTCCTCTTGTTTAACTCCAAGAGTCCTTCCAGTATTGCTGTAACTTCTCCGGCTTGGGCACTCCCTGGTGTTTGACCTTTTGACGATATTTCTCCTTATCTTGATACTTCAGAATATAGCCCCAATAAGCTATATTGTCTGTACCCTTCTTCGACCCATCAGTGTACATAGTCCAGTCATATGGCTCCATAGGGAGTTGCCTCTCCTTCGGCAACTTTTTTGTCGCCGACTGTTTTGGCCCAATTTCCAGCTCAGGGTCTAGCAGGATGTCCTCCCACCTTCCCCATCTGGCATTTGTGGCTTTAGTACTCTCAATAGTTCCTTTTCTTAGGAACCGGTGAACTTGGCTTTGAGTGATAACTTTTATTCCCTGACCTTGTGCAAGTTCTTTTAACGCACTCCAATATCTGGCCAGGACTGCCAGTTCTTTTTCTTCCAGTGGATATTTTCTCTCAATCGAAGACAGAGTATAGCTCCACAATGTTACCATACCCCCTCCTTCGTTGCTCACTTTTACCACCGAATCCTCTTCTTCACAGCTTATTTCGGCTAGCAGATGAGTAGTCAGACTAGGCGGCTCCAGCCTAACTGCGTCTTGAATGGCTTTCCTTAGCTTTTCCAAGCAATCCTGATCTGTAGCTGTCCAAATCCATTGCTTTTCCTCTTGTCCATTAGGTTTCTTCTTGAGACGAGCATAAAGGGGCTTTGCGTATCTCTGATAGTGTGGAACGTGATCTCTCACATAGTTACACAATCCCAATATTTTCTGTAGGTCATTCTCAGATTGTGGTGGTTTAATCTGACTCAATTTTTCTCGGTAGACTTCTGAGAGTCCCAGGTCTGATGATACCTGGAATCCCAAATAGTTAACCTTGAATTGTCCAAACAGACATTTCTTCAGGTTGAGTTTTAATCCAGCTTCTGTGAGCTTCTGTATCACCTTTTGCAGCCGCATTAGGTGTTCATTTTCATCATCATCTGCAATAAACACATCATCGATGTAGACTGTTACTCCCAGATCTTTTAATATTTCCATTACTGCTGCTTGGAAGACATTTGGTGAATTTCTGTATCCCTGCGGGAGTCGTTGCCACACATAACTTTTCCCTTTATGTGTGAATGCTGTTTTCCCTTGTGACTGTTTTGCTAATCGTAGGGAAAAGAATCCATTTGCCAGATCAATGCATGATTTGTATTTCTTAATTTGGAGCGTTTTCAGTGCTCCTTGGGGATTTATCAAGCTCGCTCTATTGGCTATTGTTTGTCGATTGAGAGCCTTGAAGTTGATTACTGGTCTCCAGCCTCCTCCTGCCGACTCTGGCTTCTTAACTGCTTGGATGGGGCTGTTAGTGATCGGATTCAATTCCACTCGAATGATCCCCAAAGCTTCCAATTCTTTCACTATTTTATCCATTTCCTCAACCGCTCCAGGGTTCAAGGGATATTGTCGCACCGGTGGATGTACTCCTCCTTCGATGACATGAATGTATTTAGCCCCCAAATCTCCACAATCATTTTTAAATTGTGCTACTTTAGCTTTGGAGATAATTTCCCTCAATTTTTCTTTCCCTGCTTCAGAGAAATCACTTTCTTCAATCTTTTCTTCTGTGACAGCTGGTACATCCACTTCTTTGTACCAGCTTACCGGACTCTTTCCAATTGGAGTTATATCCATTCGTACAACTCTTGCCTGTAATTTTTTCACTCGTCGTCTTATTAGAGTTCGAAGCCTTTTGGGCCGATGCAATTCTCTCAAATCCTTGACTGTTATCAAATTAAAGGGGCCTTTTATCCAAACTACCCCTTTCCATATTCCAAATGGTCTTTTCTCCGTTGCCGCATTTGCATACTGGATCAGTAAGTATCCCTTGGTCTCGAGGCTTCTGCGGGTCATGGACACCTCTGCTCCCGTGTCCACCAGGTACGGTTCTCCATCCACATCAGTGTAGATATTGTCCCCTTCCCAGTAGGCATGGTCTAGCGTGACCCGCGCCTCCGAAGCCATTACTTCTTCTGCCCTCCAGCCGCTGCTGAAGCTTGGCGGACTTCCTGGAGGGCTTTCCTTTGTTCTGGAGTTAATTTGTCGTACTCCTCCTTAGGGAGATAGCCACCACTACGAGGTGCAGGTGTAGGTCGCAATTGTGGTGGTGGAGGTGGTGGACCTCTCGGCCGAGGGCTCCATTGTCCAACTGGAGGCCTTTGATTATTCCTCTGTGGTGTTTGATGCAGCTGAGGAGGTGGTGGTTTTGGCACTGAATTTCTTTTCTCCACTCCCACTGGTTTTTGTCCTGATCTCGGTGTGCTCTCCTTCTTCCTCTTTTCTTCATAGAACTGCTGCTCCAGATCCCAGCTCTTCACCACCACGTCCATTTGTGGGACTGTAGTGCCATCTATGGGCATTTTCACAAAGGTTATCTCCCCTCTTCTTCCTTTAGTGACCTCTCTCAGTGCCCTAACATAGCGCTGTGGCAAAATCGTCTGTTTTAGCCCATGCCAAACTTGAACTAATGTTTGACCTTTGTCTAGTCCAGCTTTAGCTCGAGCAATATGGGAATCTTCATCATTGGGATCTTCCAACACTAACCTGGCATAATGGTTTCGTGCTGGTTCACCCCGACTGATGGGTTGACTGGTAACTTGGGCCAGCCACATAGATTTACCCTCTTCGCTGTTAGAAGCTCTGTCAATAAGGGGCCACACTTCTTTCAAATAGTCCTTTAGGTCTTCATTTGGTTCTTTCTCTCTCACCAGCATCTTTAATTTCTTGAATTCACGGAATTCCCTGCCGTCTGCTTGAATTTCAGCTTGAATTGCTGGCAGACTTTGCTCTCTAGATCCAGCAGGAAAGTCCTGATTTGGGAGGCTCGCTTGTAATCCTGACGATGGTGGAATTGTTTCTCCCTCATCATCCAGATTTTCTTCGTTGGTTTCTTTCAACACTTGCCGTGACCAGCGTAAAGCTGCTGTTTTTAGTTTCCTCAACATCACATCATGGGCAACGCCTAAATAGGCGACTCTGAAGTTATTTGTTAACTCTTTACAGGCAGTCAGTGTAGGATAGAAGGGCCACATTAGTATATTAGCCCACTCTCCAACAGTTGCTGTTACCTCGAGAGTTTTCTTTTCATCTTGTCGCTCAATCCACTCTTCTGGGATGTCATACCCAGTTTGTCCAACTTCTGGAGCATAGGTTTGTCGCTTATCTCGGGTCTCCACTGGGTTGACCCTAACATCTCTTGCAATTCTCTCTGATGCTACAAGCACATTATACACCACAACTTCTTTCTATCGTCCTCGGTAACGTCCAGTTCGTAGTTCTGTGAGACTTCTCTTTCCCCTACCACAGATAGCGGTTCATCCTCTTCCGAGTCTTGTGGATTGATCTCCTCTTCAGACTCTCTTTCCTGGTCCTCATCCATATCAGATTCATGGGAAGGACATGGGTCTTGTGGTTGTGGGTCCCCGTTCTGTTCTGACTTTCGGGGTGACCCTGTTGCTTCGACATTTCCGACAGGTAGAGGAATGAATATAGGATCCTCTTCTCCATTATCCGGTGGAGGAGCCTGGAAAGGCTCTCTCATCCGAGATTGGGAGCCTGTGTGGTGTATGATAGTCTGGAGCCCACTTGCAACTTGTTTTAATGTTGGTCGTGGGGTTTTAATCCTTAATTGCTGCACTCCTACAGCATGAACTGATCTTTTCTGACTTGTCGCTGTGGGGATGGACTGCATCACTAGCGGGGGACTAGTTGCCACTCCACTTACTCCAACTACACCCTTCCTTGGACCTGCTCTATTTGGTCCTAGGTTCACCGCTTCAAGTGCCCTTCTCACTCATTCTTGCTCCTTCTCATTGCTAGTGAACACCACAGTTTCTCTCATTGATCCCCATGCTCCTGGGGTGCGCATGTGTAGGTTCACAGCTGCCATGGCAACTTTTTCTGCCTCTTCCCATGTCATATGTCCAGATCGTAATCCGTCCACACATATCACTACCCGCCGATGCTGGCATTCTTTGGCCAAATCAATAGCTGTTCCCAGAGTTTTCAACATTTTCTCCGTGTATTCGATTGAATTTTCTCTCCCTGGGTAGCTTTCAAAGGGCACATGTATGAGTGCATGATAATCCATTCGTGGTGCGCTTGTTATCACCATCGATTTTCCGTCCAGACTTCTCCCCTTTATATTCTTAAGCTCTTCTTGGTATTCTTTGCCTGCCTGCTCCTTGAGCTTTGCTCGGAATTTTCGGTTGGCAATTTTCAGTCTGGGATTTGTAAAGACAATGAGACTATCTCCATCTATATCCCAAGGACTGCCAAAATAATGATATGCCCGTCTTCCATCTTGGGTCACCATTTTTTTGGTTCCTTCGGGCATAGGGTTTAAGTCCTCCATGTAGTCAGATTCAATGTATACATGGTGGGTTTTTGCTTTAGACTTTCTAAAGATCTCCTGCGAACGCCCTTCCTCTTTAATATGGTAACTCGGTCCGGCAACACATTGTTCAGCTTTAAGCTGTCCCAAGCTTCTGGGCCCACATTCCGGCGATTGATGGAATATCTGTCCAGATACTCCCTGAAGGCTTCTTCGTCTTTTATCCTGCTCAACCAGGCGTTCTGTCTGTTTTTTAACTGTTGAGGTTGTTCCTCTCACACTTCCCAAGGGCAAATTTTGCCACACTGGGTCAAAGCTTGTGTGGAGCTGGTCCGTGCTTTTATATTCTTGACCATTTCCCCCAGGATTAAGACCTCCCGGGGATATCGATTCATCTCCACTTCCCTCTAGCTTGTTTTCCTCATCACTTTGTTCGGGTTCGGCCTGGAAATCTATCTTGCCCTCGTCTTCATTGTCGAGGATCTGACTTCCACTCATATCTTCCATTATAGGATATTGTTCCTTAAGCATTCTTCCTAACCCTTTTAGCCGTTCTGCCATGGACTTAAACTCAGCATATACGGACGCTGATTTTGCTTTAACATCTACCAGGACCGTCGCTACTCCCAACAACCCAGCTGTCATTTTTACTACGGAGTCATAACTTTTCTCAGGACTTATTAAGGTGGTGATTTGTCCTCTTGTCCATTCTTCTCCGAGAAGTTTACACCACCATTCAAGCCACTCTCTGGTCCCCGTCTTGTCCTTTGGGACTGGTGGGCTCCCCAAAACAGCCAGGATCTGCCCCTCCTTATGCTTACCTGGATAATATATCCCTAATGTGTGTATAGTTCCTGCCATAGCTTCTTTGAAACCTTCTTCATCAGTTTCTACACTTTGATCTATGACATATTTTTGAACTGTTTCTGCCCAAGTATCATATCCTCGTCCATACAATACCACTCTGTGTGGCCGAAAACCCACTTCTTTTCCCCCTTCATGTTCGGATTCAAGGTTTGCTACGGGTCCTGACTCCTCTTCAGCCATATTTTCACTGCTTGTTCTTAATACTAACCTTACTGTTTCGTAATGATTGTCCTCTCTTTATTCTCTCGGTTGCTGAGATTGTTGATTCCACCACTGTCGTCTCCTTGACTTCAGCTATGGTCCTTGCCGTCTCGAGTCGTCTGCCTTTCAAAGCCTGTCTTGGCGCCTTGAGTCAGGGATGCATGACAGACTACTTGGCTATTCAGCGCTAATTCCAGAGGTTAACTCCAAATCAGCTGCTCTTTTTCCCGTTTCTCCCCTCAGGAACCTCACGGGTTGATGATCCTATTCTCTCTTGTAGATCACCATTTTGCATTGTATATTCTCATACCTGCTTTCTTGATGATCCGATCCAGCAGGCTCCCTCGCCTGCTTCCCTTCCTCGTTGTTTCGTGACGATCCAGCAGGCTATCCCCGTCTGCTTCTCGTCCTAGTCCAGACGATCCAGCAGTGACACGTCTGCTTCTCGTCCTTGATCCCAGCTCCCTGGGATACTTACTCCTGTTGTCTTTACTTCGTCCTTCTGGTGGTCGCCTCCAAATTTTCACACCTCTGGAAAACAGATATGTTTCAAGCCGTTACTGGACCTATACAGGCCATCAGCCGACACTCTCCACAACACTCTCTCCTTTGGTGATCCACTCAGGAGCTTTCCACCTACCCAATGGCAAAGACTCTCCTTTGGACAGGATTCTTCCTCGGACCCGACTACACTTCGTCAGGTCCCTGTTCGGGCGCCACGTGTCAGATCCCGCTTTTTTTTAGATACACGGCACACGCTCACCCTCCGATGAGTGTGTTTGTGTACTGAACCAGCTCTCCGTCTCTGGGGTCCGACCTTCGTGTCTCCACGGGTATTACCCGGCAGGGCTGCACAAAGGCTGTTCAAGCTGGTGGCGAGGAGATTCGTCTAGCCGCTCATTGCCTCAATCCGGACGTCCACCCTGCTGACGCTGATCTCGCACCCCGGTCGAATAGCCTCCTCTGGAACCAGGATACGAACCGGCCACGCCCGTTAACGGCAGCTCTCCTCTTATGGATCAGGGCTCTTGGAATGTTGCTAGATTTTGAATTTAGTGACTCGTACAGCGAGTCCCCAGGATGTGTTATTTTCATTAAAAAAACAGACTAACCTTTTAGAGCCTTTTTGATGTTGTACACCCAATGAACTTTAACTTTTACACCTTAAGAAGCATCAATAATCCAATGTCCGAGCCTTAACACTTTAACTGCATACTTGGAAATTTATTGCAGGTTTTGCAAGTGCCAATAACATAATCAACATAGATTATATGGTGATAATTTCACAACAGTAATTCAAGTATAATTAGAATGATGATTAGCAGAGATTTTTTGGTTTTGATTCAATAATTCTGACTGATCTTATTTTGACTGGGAGTGGATTGACTTCTTAACAATTTTTTCTAGGAGTGAGGAAAGGAGGTTTTTGAGGTTAAAGTCCCCAGCTCGATAAACTTGATTTCCTCTTCATCAGCTATTAGTCGTTAGCTGACCACGATCCTTGTGTGATGTTGTAATCCTTCAGGAAGTTAATCCACATAAGAGTTTATTCCTTCTTCAATCAACCAAAAGTTGATCTAATACATTCTGGTATGCTGTGATGTTCCTTGAGAGAGAAAACGTTGAACATTCCCCACTCAGACTTAAGGCCAGTGATTATTCTCCAATGTTCTGCTACTCCGTGACTGGACGGCCTGAGTGGGAGTTGAAAACTCTCTCAAACGATCTTTATGGCTCCAATCCTCTCACTCCAGATTCCAATTGCTGCTCACAAGATGGTCAAGTCTTGTGATTTCCTCATAGCAGGGGAGAAGTGGCAACAGCACCTCTCCCTGGAAGAATAACCCAGTTTCCTGGTGTTTCACAGTTTATATATGTGCTTGACTCTTGTTGTCTTCAGATGATCTTGGTTACCATGGGGATGCTGTTGACTCAAAACCTCCTCCCTTCTCCTTCCCTTACTGGAAATCTTCTGCAGCTCCTTACCAGTAACTTATTGCTCAAGTTCCTCTTTTCTGTTAACACTTCACTCTTCTGAGAATTCATTCTTTTAAATCATTTCTTTAGAATCACATCAATCATATTCAATCATTTCATTACAACTCTCTTTTACATAAAGACAATTCATATGATCATATACAACCATTTCCATTCCTTATTATTCATTTCATATTTAACCAACATCTTAATCATTTGATCAGTTGTTTATCATCAGCTTTTCTTGCCCTGCTTGCAACATCATCTTCACTTCCTCTTTCTCTCTGACTCTGCATTCTTTATGAAAAACAACTCATATAATCATTCATTTCACTTATTTGTAACATACTTTTTCTAATCAACTCTTAATTTTAACACATTAATACTTCATTTAATCATACTTGTCATGTTAGAATCATTCTTAGACATATTCCATCGTCTTCACTACTGAGTTCATTCCGTGGGCCTCCCCATTTGCAATGGAAAAGTCCGGTATGACCTCACTTACTCCTGTAAGGTACCAAACACTGTGCAGTTTAATCCAACAGCATGTATATTAATTCCATGGCTCGTATTATATTCCAAGATGAAAACAAGCTGAAAGCAAGCTTAAAGTAATCTGTCCTGACAATATATATATATATATATATATATATATATATATATATATATATATATATACATACATACATATGAGGTCTGTGATAAAAGTAACGGACCTTATTATTTTTTTCAAAAACCATATGGATTTGAATCACGTGTGATTACATCAGACATGCTTGAACCCTCGTGGGCATGCGAGAGTTTTTTCACGCCTGTCGGTTACGTCATTCGCCTGTGGGCAGTCTTTGAGTGAGGAGTCGCCCACCCTTTTTTCATTGTTTATGAATGGCTCAGAGACTGCTGCTTTGTTTGATCAAAATTTTTTCAAAACTGTAAGGCACAACTGAGTGGACACCATTCGATAAATTCAGCTGGTTTTCGATAAAAAATTTTAATGGCTGATGAGAGATTTTGGTCTGGTAGTGTCGCTTTAAGGACAGTCCACGGCGCCTGACAGCGATCTGCGCTTCGAGGCGGCAGCCTCTCGCCGTTTCAAGTTGAAAACTTCCACATTTCAGGCTCTGTTGACCCAGGAAGTCGTCGGAGAACAGAGAACTTGCAGAAGAAGTCGGCATGAGGAGTTTATTCGGACATTCCATTGTTAACGGACATTTTGTAATGAAAGAACGTGCGGGCAGAGTCGCATGTCGGGCCGGACCCGACCGCGGGTGGTTGCGACAGGAAAAACACCTCCGTTGGAAACCTTAATGGGCAAGTTGGAACATGCCCAAGCTGTTAAACAATTTCTCAGTTACTCACTTGTTGAAAGCCATCAAAAGCCGCCTGAATTTTACAAATGGTTTTCAACACGGAGGTGTTTTTCCTGTCGCGCCCCACACAGATTCGCCGAGTCATCACGGAAACGACTCGGCGAATTTGCGCGCACGTCTTTCATTACAAAATGTCCTTAAACAGTGGAATGTCCGCATAAAGTCCTCATGCCGGCCTCTTCTGAATCTTCTCTGTTCTCTCACGATGTCCTGGGTGAATTAAGCCTTAAATTAGAATGTTTTCAGGTCGAAACAGGCCGACGACGGCGCCTGGAAACGCTGCGCGATGTCCCGCTCCGTGGGAAGTCCTTACAGCGACAGAAACACCCCATAATCTCTCATCAGCCGTTAAACTTTTCACCGAAAACCAGCTTAATTTCTCCAATAGTGTCCACTCGGATATCCCTCACAGGTCCAGAAAAAATGTTGATAAAGCAACGCGCGCCGTCCGCAGCGGCTATTCAGACAAAGAGAGTCCGATGGGCGGGGTGGAGCACTCCTCACTCAAGGCCTGCCCACAGGCGAATGACGTCACCGACACGCGTGAAAAAACTCACGCATGCGCACGAGGGTTCAAGCATGTCTGACGTAAAAACATATGAATCAAATCCATTTATTTTTTGAAAAAAATAAAAAGGACCGCTTTTTTCATCACAGACCTCGTATATGTATATATACAGTAGTGTTCAGAATAACAGTAGTGCTATGTGACTAAAAAGATTAATCCAGGTTTTGAGTATATTTCTTATTACATGGGAAACAAGGTACCAGTAGATTCAGTAGATTCTCACAAATCCAACAAGACCAAGCATTCATGATATGCACACTCTTAAGGCTATGAGATTGGGCTATTAGTAAAAAAAGTAGAAAATGGGGTGTTCACAATAATAGTAGTGTGGCATTCATTCAGTGAGTTCGTCAATTTTGTGGGACAAACAGGTGTGAATCAGGTGTCCCCTATTTAAGAATGAAGCCAGCACCTGTTGAACATGCGTTTCTCTTTGAAAGCCTGAGGAAAATGGAACATTCAAGACATTGTTCAGAAGAACAGCGTAGTTTGATTAAAAAGTTGATTGGAGAGAGGAAAACTTATACGCAGGTGCAAAAAATTACAGGCTGTTCATCTACAATGATCTCCAATGCTTTAAAATGGACAAAAAAAAAAAAAACAGAGACGCGTGGAAGAAAACGGAAAACAACCATCAAAATGGATAGAAGAATAACCAGAATGGCAAAGGCTCACCCATTGATCAGCTCCAGGATGATCAAAGACAGTCTGGAGTTACCTGTAAGTGCTGTGACAGTTAGAAGACGCCTGTGTGAAGCTAATTTATTTGCAAGAATCCCCCGCAAAATCCCTCTGTTAAATAAAAGACGTGCAGAAGAGGTTACAATTTGCCGAAGAACACATCAACTGGCTTAAAGAGAAATGTAGGAATATTTTGTGGACTGATGAGAGTACAATTGTTCTTTTTGGGTCCAAGGACCGCAGACAGTTTGTGAGACGACCTCCAAACTCTGAATTCACAGTGAAGACAGTGAAGCATGGTGGTGCAAGCATCATGATATGGGCATGTTTCTCCTACTATGGTGTTGGGCCTATATATCGCATACCAGGTATCATGGATCAGTTTGGATATGTCAAAATACTGGAAGAGGTCATGTTGCCTTATGCTGAAGAGGACATGCCCTTGAAATGGGTGTTTCAACAAGACAATGACCCCAAGCACACTAGTAAACAAGCAAAATCTTGGTTCCAAACCAACAAAATTAATGCCTCTCAGATGTGGAGAAATCATGAAAAACTGTGGTTATACAACTAAATACTAGTTTAGTGATTCACAGGATTGCTAAAAAAGCAGTTTGAACATAATAGTTTTGAGTTTGTAGCGTCAACAGCAGATGCTACTATTATTGTGAACACCCCCTTTTCTACTTTTTTTTTTTTACTAATAGCCCAATTTCATAGCCTTAAGAGTGTGCATATCATGAATGCTTGGTCTTGTTGGATTTGTGAGAATCTACTGAATCTACTGGTACCTTGTTTCCCATGTAACAATAAGAAATATACTCAAAACCTGGATTAATCTTTTTAGTCACATAGCACTACTATTATTCTGAACACTACTGTATATATATATATATATATATATATATATATATATATATATATATATATATATATATATATATATATATATATATGCACATACATGCATATCTGTGTGGGACATCAAAACCAACAAACATTTCCAATTTAAGAATTAATCTTACATCCATGACATTTACGCAAACTGATGAACAATTATGGCACGTTCTGCCATTGGCAAGCACGGAAAACTGTGTGCAATCCAGTGGCAGAACACACCATAATTATGAACCAGTTTGCTTAAATACCATGGATGGAGCAAGAATTAAATGTCTGAAATAGGAGGTTCTTTTTCTCCCCCCCCCCCCCCCCAAATTTTTTTTAGTTGCCAACACACACCTTTAGCACATGCAAATTCTCACTTACATTCTGATGTCTACATCACATTACTAACCACTGCCAGTTGCACATTTAGTCTTAGTAAATCATCACAAAACTCCCATCCCAATGCGCAAAAGTTTGCATTGCCCACGCAATTTAGCATTTGTTATTTGGGATCTTATAAAATCAGGCCCACAGAAGTTGTTTTTTTTTTTTTGAAACGCTGACAGTACCTTTTCAATCTGGTGTTTTTCAATTTCAGTTCTCTGTTGCTGTGGAGAGGAGGACTGTAAGGGGCAGGACTGCAGAATGTGATTTCTGTATTATCTGTATATAATTAACATAATGTGACCCACCGACCACACAAAACTGGTTGTGCAACTGAACCATAACACCACTGCAATAGCGTTGGGGCAGCCATTTGAGGACGTAGCAGGTCAAGGCCTGGTCCCATCGAATAATGAACGATGAATAATGAGCCACGTAGCATGTATTTTTGGTACAAGTCCAGTTATTCAACAAACGTGGGAGAATAGTGGCTCTTAGAGGCTCTTAGAGGCAGGCTATTCAGCTAACGAGGCTCATCTCTGAGCATGGCGCTAATTTCAATAAGTTTAAAATGTAGCACAAACACCATGGGGCAGTTTGTGTACGGGGTACTATGAGGATAAACAAGGATGTTAGAAGCATGTTTGTGGTGATGATGAGGCTGTTAGAAGCCCATTATCTGAGTACCTGGCAGCTATGAGGACAGGACGGGCTGTTTTGGCTCCAACCTCTCACGCACTTCGTCATGACAATCCCACCTGCTTTGTGTGCTGGATGCTGTATATAAAATAATTATTTTGTAGCAGATTAATACTTTTCTGTCAGAGTTTGGATGTTGAAAACACCTCTAATCGCTTCAGGAATCACAGAGGACCGTTTCAGCTGCCACTTTTCTTTATCTAGCCCTTCTGCGCTTCATGAGGTGGAGAACATATTTGGAACAACCTAAAAGGTAATTATTCATAATGTTTATATTGTAATAGCTTGGTAAAACAGCTGCATGTTCATTTCTTCTTATTGCGCAGCTTTAAAAGTATGTTTATGATAGATTCAACATCTCATTTATAATCGATCAGATGAGCTGCACTGTGTGCGTTGTGTGCGCTGTGTGCACTGACGCAATCACTCGCACTCACTTGCGGTGTTATTTAATTGTTTGTGCAATGTTCATATACATGGCTCATTCAAATAATCACTGAAATTTCTGACAAATCCAAACGTGGCTCATTAGTCATCACTTTATTATTCAGTGGGACCAAAGCTTCAAGAACACCGAACTCACAGGATATCCCAGGATATCCACAGGATATCCCAAACTAGTGAAAAAACTGTGAATTATACTCCAGAAAATATGGTACAGTTGTAGAAAGCGGTAGAATGCTCAAGCAACAGAGAATCAAATCTATGATTTTTGACTGAGAGTCTGGTGGGATATTCACTATACCACAGAAGTGCAAACATGAGTGACATCATAACCTTTGTAGTGAACCTTGTATGTACTCTGGTGTGTTTATTAAAAGGTAAAAAGTTGTCCATACCGAGGTTGTTCTTGGAATTTTGTCTTAGGAACAGGCTTCAAAATAAATAAATTCATAAATAAATAATCAACTAGTGCATTGCCCATGGGGATCCACAGGCTCTAGATTGGGTAGTGTTTGTAAAATAGGTAGCTGACATTTTTTAAGGGTGGTAATAAATTCTGCAAAGTTTCTATAATGAGTTGGAATGGTGTGAGTCCAGAATGTTTTTAGATTCTTAGACCTCAAAAATTATTTGAACAGGAACTCAACCCTTTTATTACCTGTTAATTATGTAATTTTTAAATGTTAATTTACTGTCTTAATCTATTTATAAATTGTTTAGGTTCTTATCACATACACACTTATTATTATTATTATTATTATTATTATTATTATTATTATTTTATTACTTCTATTTTGTCATTTGATTTTTAAATGGGCCACAATGGAAATAAGTGTTTTCACTTTCTTGTGTCATCTGTGGATATCTAATGTATTTACAATTATATTATGTACAGTACTTACATTAAACATACTAAAGAAAATCATGCAAGCACTCACACTTTTAATGTAACGATGATTTGTCGCCCCTTGCTGGAACGGCATGAGAGTCCAGAATGTAATTAGCAATGTCTAGTGTTCAGGGTCGAAAACAGTAAAGCTGCACCTGACTGTATTCGCAGGCAAATCTGCAACAAACACTGATTTTGCTTCAAACTGGACCTTGATGGAACACAAACGATTTTCAAGCTGCACTCCCTAGTACTACCCTATTTAACCCTATTCAGGTCCATGGTTAACAATCACAGTACAAGTCCACTGGACCCCAATATAAATGTGTTGTTTGCGGACATACCAAACTACTGTATTGTATACGATCTGAACATGTTTACGAGGGTAGGCTGAAAAGTTCTAAGGCTCACCAAGAAGGAGAAATGCCATTTCAATAAAACTTGGCATGCATTAAGTTCAGCTCTTCTGATGACTGTGTTTCTTTCTTCCAGGTTGTGAGGTAGTTTGTGGTTCATAGCCAAGTTTGAAAGTTTGTGGTAGAGGGAAACAGCAAAAATGGACAAAATCTGGCATCGCGGTGTGATTAAGTACCTGCATAAGAAGGGGTTAAAGCCCAAGGACATTCATGCGGATATGGTTGCTACATTAGGGGATGAAGCTCCCTCCATATCTACAGTGCAGAAGTGGGCAGCTGAATTTAAGAGGGGCAGAGAGAGCCTTGAAGACGACCCAAGGTCTGGGCAGCCTGCAACAGCCACAACCCAGAAAAACATTGACCTTGTTCATGAAATGGTGATGGACAACAGACGATCGATGATTAATCAGCGAGCAGATGCTGTGGGAATATCCCGTGAGAGAACTGAACACATTCTGCATGAAGAACTTGGAATGTAAAAGGTGTCAGCTCGGTGGGTGCCATGTCTTCTGACGCCTGATCAGAAATGCACCAGGCTAGTCATGTCGAAGGCAAACTTGGCGCAATTTGAAGAGGATCCAGCCAATTACATGGAACGTTTTCTTACCCAGGATGAGTGTTGAGTTCACCACTTTGAACCAGAGACAAAAAAACAATCAATGCAGTGGAAACACCCAAGGTCACCACCTCCAAAGAAGGCCAAGGTCGTTTCGTCTGCGGGGAAGGTCATGGTTTCAGTTTTCTGGGATGCCAAGGGCATTGTGTTCATGGACTATCTTGAAAAGGGACAAACCATAAATTGACAGTACTATTCTAACCTACTGAGACAGTTACGCGAGGCTATCAAAAAGAAGCGACCAGGAAAGCTGACGAAAGGGGTGCTGTTCCGTCAAGACAATGCCCCAGCTCACCAGTCAACAGTGGCCATGGCCACTATCCACGAGTGTGGATTTGAACTGGTAGATCACCCACCATATTCCCCTGACTTGGCACCCTCAGACTTTCATTTGTTCCCAAACCTGAAAAAAACGTGGCTGGGAAGCACTATCGGAGCAGTGATGAGGTGATGGCTGCCGTTGAGGACTATTTTGACTCTCAAGATGAAAGCTTCTATACCAAGGGAATCGAAGCACTCAAGCACAGCTGGAAGAAGTGTGTGGAGTTACAGGGAGACTATGTAGAAAAATAACCCTGAATTTGTTCATTTCGACAACTGCATCATAGTCAGCCTTAGAACTTTTCAGCCTACCCTCGTATTTCCGTTAATTCCTTGTATTGATCATAGAATTCTCTTGGAAAAGAACAAATGACACATCCACCTAAGGACATTTTAGAGAAAAATATTGTCATTCCACCAGAATAAAGATCATAAACGATCCATTGTCTCAATAATGGTCCATTGGACCCCAAGCCAATTTTTGGCTAGTGTATCAAAACTGGAAATAATTCATCAAAATATTTTTCTGTGCTAAATCACGGATAGGCACATAGGGATTACATGAAATATCAAGGTGTAAGCTTGTTAAATGCTCACATAGGAATTGATGGAAACCTCGTGGGGTCCATTGGACCCCAAAAGACTTTAATAGGGTTAAAGATGTTTGAACATGACTGAAGTTGTTGAGACCATAAACTTTTGGAAATTACCATGTAATGATGTTGATTTGGAGAATCGGGTGAAATTTTTGAACTGTTCAAAAATTTGGCCGATTTCAAAACGGGTGCAGATGATGGCCATAACTACAGCTTTCTAGCTTGGAAGCTGCACCAAGGAGCTCAGGTCGCCTATAGCTAACAAAGAGGTGTAGGTAGCAGAACATGATCTTCAACATTTTCAAACATATGTTTGTGTGTTCATGGGATTTTAAAGTGGTTACAACCTTGTCTGTTTGTGTGTGAGTGACCTACCGTTTTGCGCACCATGGTCTTTTGGTTCCTGACCTTGACAAGCTGCAGATTCTGCATCCATCCATTGGTGAACAAGAGATTTAGAATTCTTAAATTGTTGGGATGTCTAGGGATTCCCACCTCAAACAGATTATGATAAAATGTTGTTAGGGTTGCCACCCATCCCTTAAAATACAGAGCTGTCCTTTATTTGACATTTAATTGGTGCGTCCAGTATTGAATCAATACAGGACGTAAATTGTTCCCTATTTTCATAAATGGCCCACACACACACACACACACACACACACACACACACACACACACACACACACACACACACACACACACACACACACACACACACACACACACTCATCAAAACTAAATAATGAACAAAATAAAACACAGGAAATATTAAGGGCTGCCAGTGTCATCTGTACATCACGTTGGGTCCTGTAACGTGGGCCCGATGCGAGGTACAGAGGATAGACCTCAGAGTTTCACGTCTGCATCTCCGTGTGCCCAACTTTCTGTTCCTGCCACCGGTTGCCTGGTAGCCAGGTTGCCAGGTTGCCTGGCATGTCTACACCCGAAACTCCACCACATCCAAAGAAGCAAAAATGTTTGCAAATGTCCAGACGTGAGTTGGAAGAGTCAAACCCCTGGCTTGACAGCGTTAGTGGCAATGGGTACAAGGCAAACAAGTATTTTTATTTTTTATTTGCTCTTAAAGTAAAAATGTCTTCACTTTTAATATTTATGTTTATTATTGCACTTCATTAATAATAAACACAGTATTGTGTTAATAAAACACTTAAAGCTTTAAGTATGACTAAATGCTTTTTTCAGAATTAAATATACCACTCCTTGGGTGGTGGTTGTGGCCCTGAGGAGCCGTGGTGGGCATCCTTTATTTTCATTTCTGAAAGGTGGCAACCCTATTGATAATGTGCACTGGTGGCTTCTCAAAACCTATTGATGATTCTTTGTGTTTGTAGGCTCAACTCCTCCCAAATAACGCTGCCTCTTTGCCTCTTTCTTGACCTTGTCCCTATATGCATTCTTGGCCTTGATTATCTCACAGTTCATTTGTGTTTTTTTTTAGTTTGTCAGCATTTGTTTGTGTGTCTTGTTCCTGTCATTCGCTGTCTTTGATTTGGTTTTATAGAAATTAAAACATAGCACAAAATTTGTAGCAAATAAAGTTTTATAATATCAAGCTATGTGTGATAAACATTTTTGCATGAATACATTTATTGAATTAAAAAACAGTCAAACAAGTAAACATTAACAACTTGATAACTTCATTGAATAATTTATTGTAAATCACATGAGCAGAGAGACTGTGTTATGATTTTAGATACCCTTTTATTCAAGTTGTCACTACATTGGAAACACTGAATTAAACAAAACCTTTTTTTTTTTTTTACTTCCACTCCAAGCAGAAGAGGGGCCCACTGTATTTATCATGCTATTATCCGTAAAGGAGTTGGTGGAGGGATGTAAAGGCATTTTCTGAGGGGAACTTGTAAAATTTCTTGGGGTTACAATGGCAGTTGCCGGTGGTACTTTGGCAGTTTATGGAACACATTTTCCAGGGTGAAGGTATAGCTTAATTTTTCCAAGTGGGTATCGTCACAATTTAACAAAGGGCATGGGTGTTGAAAAAAATTCAAAGCATGACATTTGTTTTCTTTCTTCTTTTTTTTTCCAGGGTGTATAATTGTTTTTCCGCAGTGGGTAAAAACAACATCTTCAACCCAACTGCTTTTGAATGGAATCGTGCATAATATGTATACACCTTTTTATAGTTACAAATCTCTTTCAATCGTTGCAGTGCTGGTATATCATCATGAAATAATATACATTCTACAACCCCTGGCAAAAATTATGGAATCACCGGCCTCGGAGGATGTTCATTCAGTTGTTTAATTTTGTAGAAAAAAAGCAGATCACAGACATGACACAAAACTAAAGTAATTTCAAATGGCAACTTTCTGGCTTTAAGAAACACTAAGAAATCAGGAAAAAAAAATTGTGGCAGTAACGGTTACTTTTTTAGACCAAGCAGAGGGAAAAAAAATATGGAATCATTCAATTCTGAGGAAAAAATTATGGAATCATGAAAAACAAAAGAACGCTCCAACACATCACTAGTATTTTGTTGCACCACCTCTGGCTTTTATAACAGCTTGCAGTCTCTGAGGCATGGACTTAATGAGTGACAAACAGTACTCTTCATCAATCTGGCTCCAACTTTCTCTGATTGCTGTTGCCAGATCAGCTTTGCAGGTTGGAGCTTTGTCATGGACCATTTTCTTCAACTTCCACCAAAGATTTTCAATTGGATTAAGATCCGGACTATTTACAGGCCATGACATTGACCCTATGTGTCTTTTTGCAAGGAATGTTTTCACAGTTTTTGCTCTATGGCAAGATACATTATCATCTTGAGAAATGATTTCATCATCCCCAAACATCCTTCCAATTGATGGGATAAGAAAAGTGTCCAAAATATCAACATAAACTTGTGCATTTATTGATGATGTAATGACAGCCATCTCCCCAGTGCCTTTACCTGACATGCAGCCCCATATCATCAATGACTGTGGAAATTTACATGTTCTCTTCAGGCAGTCATCTTTATAAATCTCATTGGAACGGCACCAAACAAAAGTTCCAGCATCATCACCTTGCCCAATGCAGATTTGAGATTCATCGCTGAATATGACTTTCATCCAGTCATCCACAGTCCATGACTGCTTTTCCTTAGCCCATTGTAGCCTTGTTTTTTTCTGTTTAGGTGTTAATGATGGCTTTCGTTTAGCTTTTCTGTATGTAAATCCCATTTCCTTTAGGCGGTTTCTTACAGTTCGGTCACAGACGTTGACTCCAGTTTCCTCCCATTCATTCCTCATTTGTTTTGTTGTGCCTTTTCGATTTTTGAGACATATTGCTTTAAGTTTTCTGTCTTGATGCTTTGATGTCTTCCTTGGTCTACCAGTATGTTTGCCTTTAACAACCTTCCCATGTTGTTT
The DNA here is from genome assembly GCF_902500255.1 of Thalassophryne amazonica. Classification (NCBI taxonomy): domain Eukaryota; kingdom Metazoa; phylum Chordata; class Actinopteri; order Batrachoidiformes; family Batrachoididae; genus Thalassophryne; species Thalassophryne amazonica. The sequence continues at coordinate 28,487,316 of NC_047117.1, forward strand.
GTATTTGGTCCAGAGTTTAGACACAGCTGACTGTGAACAACCAACATCTTTTGCAACATTGCGTGATGATTTACCCTCTTTTAAGAGTTTGATAATCCTCTCCTTTGTTTCAACTGACATCTCTCGTGTTGGAGCCATGATTCATGTCAGTCCACTTGGTGCAACAGCTCTCCAAGGTGTGATCACTCCTTTTTAGATGCAGACTAACGAGCAGATCTGATTTGATGCAGGTGTTAGTTTTGGGGATGAAAATTTACAGGGTGATTCCATAATTTATTCCTCAGAATTGAGTGAGTCGATATTTTTTTCACTCAGAGGGTGTACGATGTGGCCGCTAATTGTTGTGGAGGGCTGTGTCTGGTAATTTTGAGCATTTTACTACATATACCTGGAATAATTCGGCTTGTTGTGTGGTGACATGTCATAACGGCTCATCTAAGACATCCCTGTCATAATATTCACAATAAGTGAAATTGTCATCGGCCGTTATTGTTGTATGCTAATGCCGTTAATACTTTTAGCATCATCAGTAGCTTTATCTGTTAGGTCCCTTTAATGCAGGATTCCTGAGAAAATAAGTAGCCTGTAACTTTTAATGCCTTTTTAATGCAAACTAATATGAGAACCATCGCACAGTCCCCAAAAATATTTAATAAGCACCCGAACCAATGTTAGCTTAGCTAGTTCAGACTCAAACGTAGCCTGCTTTCATCACCCAACTGAGCCACCCATGTGTCACCTCTTTATCCACTTATAGAATCATATACGAGGTCTCTTAGATAATAAACCGACCCTTTTATTTTTTTTTTAACTATATGGATTTGAATGATATGCGATTACACCAATCATGCTTGAACCCTCGTGCGCATGCGTGAGTTTTTTCACGCGTGTCGGTGACGTCATTTCCCTGTGGGCAGGCCTTGAGTGAGATGTGGTCCCACCCTCTCGGCTGAATTCCTTTGTTTCACACGCTGCTCGAGACGGCGCGCGTTGCTTTATCAAAATTTTTCTGGACCTGTGAGGAATATCCGAGTGGACACTATTCGAGAAATTAAGCTGGTTTTCTGTGAAAAGTTTAACGGCTGATGAGAGATTATGGGGTGTTTCTGTCGGTGTAAGGACTTCCCACGGAGCGGGACGTCCTGCAGCGCTTCCAGGCGCTGTCGTCGGCCTGTTTCGAGCTGAAAACATCCTAATTTAAGGCTTAATTCACCCAGGACATCGTGAGAGAACAGAGAAGATTCAGAAGAGGCCGGCATGAGGAATTTATGCGGACATTCCACTGTTTAAGGACATTTTTTTAATGAAAGACGTACGCGCAAATTCGCCGAGTCGTTTCCGTGACGACTCGGTAAGTCTGTGTGCGCCGCGACAGGAAAAACACCTCCGTGTTGAAAACCATTTGTAGAATTCAGGCGGCTTTTAATGGTTTTCAACAAGTGAGTAACTGAGAAATTGTTTAACAGCTTGGGCATGTTCCAACTTGCCCGTTAAGATTTCCAACGGAGGTGTTTTTCCTGCCGCGACCCCCCGCGGTCGGGTCCAGCCCGACATGCGACTCTGCCCACACGTTCTTTCATTACAAAATGATCGTTAACAATGGAATGTCCGAATAAACTCCTCATGCCCACTTCTTCTGAAAGTTCTCTGTTCTCTGACGACTTACTGCGTCAACAGAGCCTGAAATGTGGAAGTTTTCAACTTGAAACGGCGAGACGCTGCCGCCTCGAAGCGCAGATCGCCGTCAGGCGCCATGGACCATCCTTAAAGCGACACTACCAGACCAAAATCTCTCATCAGCCGTTAAAATTTTTACCGAAAACCAGCTGAATTTATTGAATGGTGTCCACTCAGTTGTGCCTTACAGTTTTGAAAAAATTTTTATCAAACAAAGCAACAGTCTCTGAGCCATTCCTAAACAATGAAAAAAATCGACGAGCGGGTGGACGACTCCTCACTCAAAGACTGCCCACAGGCGAATGACGTAACCGACAGGCGTGAAAAAACTCTCGCATGCCCACGAGGGTTCAAGCATGTCTGATGTAATCACACGTGATTCAAATCCATATGGTTTTTGAAAAAAATAATAAGGTCGGATACTTTTCTAATAGACCTCGTATAGCCAGAGTCAGTGCTGCCATCATGGTGACACACGGATAAGAGCTTCATATCAGCCTTTCCAGGTCCCTGTGGGTGGCGTCACACAGGGTTTATCATATATATATATATATATATATATATATATATATATATATATATATATATATATATATATATATATATATATATATATATATATATATATATATATATATATAAAATAGATACGACAACATATATATAGCCCTGAACCTGAATGTACCACTCATTGTTAACGTCCCAAAATGTTTGGGTTAAGATGATATGCTGCTACTTCTGCATCATCAAACTCTCATAAAAGTAAAATTAACTTTGCGAGATAAAAACAAAATCATCATGCTTGGTAGTGGTAGGGAGTATAAATGATAAATGTACCTGTTTGAACTTTACATACTTTACATTTGATAAACAATTTGTGAATATTGCCTACCTGCGTGGAATGTGAAAGATGTGCTATGCTATTAGTACTATGCTAACAATAGTGGGTTTCTTCTTCTGGGCTTCTTGTATGCTGCACTTTCTGCTATTATATGTGGTGCTCCCTCCAGTGGTGAACAAAAGGTGAGCAGAGTTGGTGCCAATGTGCTGGAGAACTGTAGAGAAAAACAAATAAACAAAAAGACGTGTTTGTTTTATTCCAACTTATATGGAAAATGAACATCTACATTAAACAAAGAATTGTGTTGGATAACATCAAACACACACTGAATTGGATCATTCAATAATAAAAGCTGTTGCCCGTGAATCATATCGTAGCCCATGTATCTAGATACATATCATATCGGTTTATAATGGAGAGATGTTGTCCCCGAAGTGCTGCTAACATTTTTGTCTGTTTGCGGAAAAACAAAAATAATAAACTTGTCCTTTAACAAAGTCAAAAATATTGGAAAATACTGGTAAAGGAATAATACAACTGATACTTCAATTAAAAAATGTCAAAGGTCAGAATCGAGCCGTGTGCAGGAAAACAGAATCGCGGAATAAAAGACGCTCCCTTCATGCGTCTCTGTCCTTTGTGAGGTGTCGATATGAGAGCGTGAAACGAGAGAGATGAAAAGGAGGCACAGCTGCCTGGAAACCTTTTGCTATTGTGATAAAAGACAAGGCCCGAAATGGTAGGAAGCAGGACCTTGAGGAAAATAGCTTGGATTCAGCGCCTTAATGAGAGGCGCAGGCGCCAAATAAGCAGCGGCAGCCAGGTCTAATTTGTTTTAGGTGTGCTCAGAATAGATAAGGACAAATCTGTGGCCTTCACCCCCTCTTCCCCCCAACCTTTGCCTCTCTGGAGATAACACAGAGTGCTCCCAGCCAATCTCTGTGGGCAAAGGAGCTGGGGTTAAAGAAATAATAATAATAATAAAATAAGAAGAATCAGGAAAAACCCGAGGGACAGACGGCCTTTAGATCTGCAGATCTCTAACTTACTGGATTTATTCAAGCTTTAAAACTGGATATTAATTTGGTTGCAGAGGTCTGGGGGAGTGTGGAAAAAAAGAATGAGGCTGTACGCCAGCACGCATCTCAACCTAAAGGCCAACCTTAAGCTCCTGTCAAGACAATAGGATTTTGCCATGTGAACCGTGATGCACACCGCTTAATTATACACATCTTCCCTGCAAGCTACCCTTAGCTACTTAAGCGCGTTGGCTCCTTTTTTATTGTCATGCCCTTTTTCTCTTAGATTGGTCGTACCGTGCTGATCCTCTGTCAGCTTCCATTTGCAGCAAGTAACCGTCCTCCTCAGGCCTCTGCTGCACTCAGGGAGGCACTGCCGCCCTGCGCTGCTAAACAATTCATAGCTTTTGCCACCGCCACCAATTACAGCCAAATTGTAATCGGAGGCGTCCGGACGGCGCCCTTACATTACGTGGTCTGCTGCCTCCTCTGCCCTTGTTTGATTTAACATCCCCAGTTCAGTGGTGAAAGGGAGCTCATTGTCTTTATTATAGAGCCGGGGAGGGTTCGAGGGAGGGTGGGCCGAGGGGGCGGATGGCGTGAAAGAGCAGGTGCGGGAGGACGTTAATGTGTGGCACTTTAAATTTTAAACAGACCACAGTAAATTATTGATGACGACTCTGGCTGAGAAGTTAAAAGGTATCTCATCGTTACTGAAAGCCTGCATGGAAAAGTGCGAGAAACGAGTCTTCAGTAAATGTGTCTGGGGATCGCAGAGTATCACAGCTAAGCGATTAATTCCACCAAACAACAACCGCTCTCGAATTATGCTGATTCGTACCTATGTTATATTTTTGCAACTACTAACAATTAACAGCAGCACCTAAATATTTGATAGCACCAGTATTATCAACACTCAGCACTTCCCTGTTGATGCATCAACTGTAATTTATTGAACTGATATACTGAGCAAAATGTGCAAAGCAGCAAAAAATATGCCAATATATTGGGTAAGGGATGATATAAGCAACACTGGGCACATACCAATTCTGCTTTGACTGTAGCCTTTAAATATAAAGTTCAGATACGGTGTACTTCTATTTCATTCACTTATGTTTTCGCCTTTCAACACCAAATCAACTGGAATGTTCAAAGCATTTGCTAGGAATTAGTAGATGACTTATTGAGGCCACATTTAGCACAGATCTTGATGTCTTCCTTTTGATCTGAACTGTGAAACAGTGTTTGAAACAGTTTTTAGAAATACTCCAGGACAGTGTTTTGTGTTAGTGTCACTAATTTGTGGAACAATTGAAAAGTTTTGGTACTATCCCCAGCTGCACCTTCTATCAATTTTTTAATTCTGCTGTGATGTGTTCCTTTTGATACAGATTGTGGAACACTGTTTGAAACAGGTTCCAAAAGATCTATGGGCAGCCTTTCCAGTTGGTGTCAGTAATTTATGGACCCAATTTTGGTACTATCCCCAGCCACAAGCTCTATTTTTTTATTCCAGTTTTAGTTTCTCATTCTATTGTATATTTCATCTAGTATTAAGCTCATGTAGTGATTTATTCTTTTTGACATGGATTCCAGAACACTTCGAAACAGGTTTTGAACTACTCCTTGGTAGTGTTTACTGTTAGCATCATTAATATGTGGAATCAACTGAACATTTTGAGGCTATACTCAGCCAAAGATTCTATCTATTGTTTAATTCCAGTTTTAGTTTGCCATTCGGTTGTGTATTTCATCTTGGATTTATTGATGTAGTGCTTTTTTATATGGATTCCAGAACAATTTTTTAAGCATGTTTCTAAATACTATAGTCCATTATTTTGTCTTGACATCACCAATTTGTATAATCAACAAATAATTTTGGTACCATCACTGGTCACATATTCTAGTCACTTTACCAGCTCTTCTACTCACTAATGAAAAAAACAAAAACAAAACACTTTCAATCCAAGCTGCTTGTAAATGTTTTTATTATATGTTTGTGATGCTACACGCACTCTGATTGGCTGATTTCCGGTCTGATATTTTCCCATATCAGACCGTTACCATGACAATCGGTCCGGAATGCGTATCACATTCATTACAAACCAGAAAGCTAAAAACACGATTAGAAAAATCAAGTCAAACATGAACAGACTCCATAAATATCTAAACAGCGTCTGAAAAAAACACACAGATTGAAAGCTTACCAGCTAACGACCAGACCATCTGTTAGCAAGTTCTTCATGGAGGTGAAGCGAACAGGTCTGACTGTGACCCATCAGTAGCTTTCATATTTGGGCCGTACATTTGCGTGTTTATACGTAGTAGCCATATAATAAACAAATTATTAACCTCGCTTAGTCTGTATGGGAATATCAGACTTCAGTGTTTTTTGTATGTACCTTGCTAACGCTCGGCCCGTACTTACACCTCGGTCTGATATTTTCCTGTACAGACCTCGCACTCAGTTAATAATCATTTCACTTATTATTTTTTTAAATGAAGAAAACAGATTTTTTTTTTTATATGGCCCATCAGTTCCACTTATTGCAGAATTATAGTACTAAAATTAGGACACTCAGAGTAATAATGATTGAACATTTTAATTGGGGGGGGTGAATACTGTTGCTGGAAGGTAGCCACAACAAAGAGAAAAACTTTTTTTGTGGAAATTGCTACCTGATTGGCTGACTGACCTGTAAAAATGGTATATCAGACTTGGTACATACTTGAAGGGAAAGAGAGTGAACTCTTCTTTTAAAACTGGCACCGTGGCAGCACTGAACATTGCTGGTCATTGATCCGCATTTATGACTGACACATGCTGTTGATGATCTGTGTGAATAAATTAGGCTTGTTGAGTATTTAAAGAAAAGGACAGTGTGGAGATGTTTTTAAAACATGCACTGCTGCTATGTAGTGAAGCAGCAGCCACAACTTTCTGTGTACTCCACTGGCACTGAGCATGTAAAGCAAAGCAGCGGTAACATACTTGTAGATTTATTTGGTGACTCGGATTTCATTGATCTGACATTGATCGGTCTCAAAATGCCTTGCTTGGGCTGATTCCAATCAGATTCGATCAGATATGGACATCCCTAGTTTTATCTGTTGTTTAATTCCTTGTTGTGTATTTCATTCATCTAGTATTTACTCATATTGTGATGTCTTCTTTTTTAATATCGATTGTGGAACAATGGTCAGAACAGGTTTTTCAATACTCTGGTTTCAGGTATTTCAAGCTACTATCACCGGTAACACAAGATGGGTGGAAGCTGGCGGAAAAGAAAATCATAACCATAATTGAACCATCGTGATCTTAGACACAGTTTGGTAATCCATTATACAACCATTGAGCCTGTAACATTGCTGTACATATTGCGACATCCCTGGGAAGTTTTTCAGGGTTTTTTTTTATTATTATTATTATTGTATGTCACATGGTACAAGTATGTTATTTTGTCAAATTGCACATTAGATCAGTGTGCAGTCATGATCTTCACATGCCAATTTGTTGCTGTTGTAGAGTGTGTCCTTCCTGGATGCTTATTTGTGAACAGCAGAACTGGGCTTTATGCAGTTTGCATTTAAGTATCTACCAAATGTGCAAATGTATAAAAGCCTCTCCTCAAGGGTTAAAATACAAAAGCTACAGTGTGGAGTATTTACTGTCATCTAGTGGTGAAGTTGTGGATTGCATGATGCTGACGGCGGTCACAGTTTTGTTTTTCTTTACATTTTCTATTCTTTGTTGACAGAGATTCATGCTCCCTTGCCTTCTCTTGTGATAAACCACATGTATGATCCTCTATTTCACATAAAATGAGGGTACTCAAAGTTGTTAGCCTGCAGTAGCAAACAGTAGACAGTGTATAGATACAACAACCACTCTATTTTTTAGACAGTCTTCAGGCTATGCTGCAAAATGCAAGTATGTATTTCCCGTTTGGGCTACTCTATTAATGTGACCGCCCCCATAGGGCTCAGTCTAGGCTTATGGAAACACATATAACCCCACATAAGAAAAAGTTAGTACAGTATGGAAGATGTAAATTTAAACAAATTCAGTGATCTTACATTTACTTTGACTTTTATTATATTAAAGATAGTACAGACCCAAGATATTTCATGTTTTTTCTGGTCAACTTCTTTTCATTTTTTAATATACAGTTGTGTCAAACGTTTACATGCACTCATTATAAAAAGGGAGGTTAAAAGGGAGTTTTTCCTTCCCACTATCGCCAAGTGCTTGCTCACAGGGGGTCGTTTTGACCGTTGGGGTTTTTACGTAATTATTGTATGGCCTTGCCTTACAATATAAAGCGCCTTGGGGCAACTGTTTGTTGTGATTTGGCGCTATATAAATAAAATTGATTGAATTGATTGATTATAGGCATGAATGTCATGGTGGTTTGGTGCTTTTAATGGTGTCTTTGAACTGTTCTTTTTCCAGGGTGGAATGATTATACAGCATATGTCATACATTAATGACTTTTAAAGAAGAGGCATTTGGGTGCAGAAGTTTGAATTTATTTTTGATCTTCTCTAATCCAACACAAGGTCAAAATTATACTAACAGGTGCAAAGTGGTGTCACATCCATCTAACTTCAACTTATGAACAGTTGTTTGAACTGATGATTTAGAAATAGCTCCAAGTGACCTTCTCAACTTGTGTACATCTACATCTATGTACATCTACATCTATGTTCTGAGTATTGGTCATCCAATGAGTGGTGTCAGACACATTATTTGTATCCCTCCCGATATGAAAGGGATATAGTGCTCAGCATGTCTGTTTGTCTATCTTGCTGTCTGCCCATCTGTCCATCCGTTCTTTTTAGCTTGTTAGCGCAATATCTCAAGAACCAGTTGACCAATTTCATTCATATTTAGCATATGCGTGTACTTTAGGTGATCCCCAACACCAATCAATTACAGTGACTTTCAGGTCAATTTCAAGGTCACAGCGAGATATTGAAAATATTGTCATTGCCACTGTAAGCACGATATCCCAAGAACCAGTTGACCAGTTTCATTCAGGTTTAGCACAAGGGTGTAACTGTCTCACCCTCGACACCTGTCGATTACGGTGACCTTAGGGTCAATTTCAGGGTCATAGTGATATATTCAAGATATTGTCATTGCCACCCTTGTTAGCGCGATATCTCAACAACCAGTTGACTATGTTCATTCATATTTAGCAAAAGTGTGTACTTGGGTAATCCTCCGATATCTGTGGGGACTGGTGGGATATGTCATCTCCTGATGACTCTTATTATGCTGGTAAAGAGAAATAACCAGTTGTAGTTAATAGACTTTGGTCTTGTCACAATAAAAGACAATGTAGAACCTTCAGCACCACTTATTGAAAGATTTAAATGAATTCTATGTATATATTTGAGCCTGTATGTAAATCTTTGACCCTGTGTGGATTCAAGAAGATACAAATTAAATTCAAACTTGTGCATGTAATTCTTGTTTTGTAAAGTCATTAGGGCATACATCGTACGAATAAGTACAACGCAGGGCGACTGATGGTGGAACAGCTTCTATGGGCAAACCACGAAAACATCGCGCTGATGGGCAGGCGTGCACGATATGAATACAGTGCAAGCAGCTGCATGATGTGTAACCACATCATGCAGCTGCTGCGAAGAAAAATTAATAAAAAATAAAAAATATACATGCTGCAAAGGTTTTGTGCACGCAGGAACACAGTGCGAGCAGCTGCACCACATCATGCCGCTGATGTGGAGAACAATAAAATAAAAACAGCTGTATAATTAGTCAATATCACTGGGTTGATATAAATAATACATAAAAGGGGAAGCAATACAGAACCCCGCGGTTAAATAACCATGGTTAAATTTAAAAAAAAAATGCCACTCACGGGATTCAAACCTGCAAGCTCAGATTACTAGATGGAAACTTTACCACTGGGCTACCATCGCTGGCCTGTAATCAGTGCAGAAAAATGCCTGAAATCAACAGAGACATGATGGAGGTGCGTTGTGTGCAGCCGCTGCAGCCCGGCACACTGGCTAAAGATGTTTTATATATTTCCACGTAAGGACAGCAGGCAGAGACATGTGCCTCACGGTGGAATGTTGTCAGTTCAGTTCATGTCCTTCCAAATACAGCCATGGCTGTGAGCGGACACGGCCCCCCGTGTCACCCCCTGCCGAGATGAATGTGTCACTCTGTGTTGTCACCGTGTTCATTTTCATTATTTGTTATGTAATTGTGTAACTGCATATGTAGGTATTGTCATAATTATTTATGTAACTGTCCTGGCAGTGGTTTCTGTGTTTTTAATGTGTGCACTGTGCTGTCATCCAGCTGTCAGTATGCTGTGATCAGCTGACAGGCCCCTCCCCATGCTGTGTGCGATCAGACCTCGCTGTCTGGCCCGCATGTGATCAGATCTGTACATACACATAATTTTATGCAAATGGGCGATGCACGCACACACGTGAGACACATGCACCACATGTGTGTGGCTTTTTGTCAAATTTCACATCCAGCTCGACAGTGATTGTCTGCAGACTGTTTTCCTGATGATAATGCGAATGGCCACACATTTTCTAAATGCCAAACGAGCAGTGTTAGATGTTCGTGTGTGTCACCTGGAATTTGGCTGACACCTGCCGTGAGAGGGTTCGATGGGCTCTCACAGCCGCTGGTGTGCGCAAATAGTTGTAGCAACAGGTGTATGAGGCATTAGAGTCAGCTAGAGTCAGCTACAACTTTACACGTTTTGCGTACGATTCCTGGTACGATTCATGCGCATGTCAACCACATTCGTAGTTTGTGTGAAGGGGCCCTTAATGATATATGCTGTACAATTATTCCACGCTGGCAAAAGAAGAGTTCAAAGACAATTAAAAACCCCAAATTACCATGACATTCATGTCCATGGTGAGTGTATGCAAACGTCCAACCACAACTACACACCCATTCCTGCATTTTAGGCCTCCAACATATTCTAAAAAAAAGTTGGGACACTACAGCAGTTACTATTTTGTAACATTTCCATTCCTTTTCTATACCCGCTTACTTCAGTCAAAGGTCACAGTGGGGCTGGAGCCTATCCCAGCAGTCTTAGGGCATGAGACACCCTGGGCAGGACAACAGTCTGTCACAGGGCCACATATAGACAGACAAACACATTCACACTCATGATCAATTTACAGTCACCAATTCAGCTAACCTGCATGTCTATGGAAGTGGGAGGAAGGCTGGAGGGAATCCACACAAAAATGAGGAGAACAAGCAAACTGCACACAGAAAGGACTAGGTGGGAAACGATCCCACGACTTTCTTGCTCTGACTGGTGGTTGGCTCTCACTGCGGTATTGTATCACTTCCTGTTCCGGAGCACAGCGGTGTTTTTCTGTATCTGTTAGCTGTTTAATCTGCGCAGTTAGATTGATCTAGTTATCTAGATTACGATTTGTTTCCCAGTGTAATCTTTACGTGCCTTAACTAAAGCACTCCTTCTGCTGAATCACCTCTAAATTATTTACACATTATTCACTTTGCGTGTTTTTAGGAATCCGCTAGCTTAGCGTAGCTACTAGCTCTTAGCCGATTTAGCATGGCGGCTTCTCCTGTCTCTCCCGCACTTTTCTGCTCTGGGTGTGAAATGTTTAGTTATTCCTCGGCCTCCTTTAGCAATAACGGTACTTGTAATAAGTGTAGCTTATTCGTAGCTTTGGAGGCCAGGCTGGGCGAATTGGAGACTCGGCTCCGCACCGTGGAAAATTCTACAGCTAGCCAGGCCCCTGTAGTCGGTGCGGACCAAGGTAGCTTAGCCGCCGTTAGTTACCCCCTGGCAGATCCCGAGCAGCCGGGAAAGCAGGCTGACTGGGTGACTGTGAGGAGGAAGCGTAGCCCTAAACAGAAGCCCCGTGTACACCGCCAACCCGTTCACATCTCTAACCGTTTTTCCCCACTCGACGACACACCCGCCGAGGATCAAACTCTGGTTATTGGCGACTCTGTTTTGCGAAATGTGAAGTTAGCGACACCAGCAACCATAGTCAATTGTCTTCCGGGGGCCAGAGCAGGCGACATTGAAGGAAATTTGAAACTGCTGGCTAAGGCTAAGCGTAAATTTGGTAAGATTGTAATTCACGTCGGCAGTAATGACACCCGGTTACGCCAATCGGAGGTCACTAAAATTAACATTAAATCGGTGTGTAACTTTGCAAAAACAATGTCGGACTCTGTAGTTTTCTCTGGGCCCCTCCCCAATCAGACCGGGAGTGACATGTTTAGCCGCATGTTCTCCTTGAATTGCTGGCTGTCTGAGTGGTGTCCAAAAAATGAGGTGGGCTTCATAGATAATTGGCAAAGCTTCTGGGGAAAACCTGGTCTTGTTAGGAGAGACGGCATCCATCCCACTTTGGATGGAGCAGCTCTCATTTCTAGAAATCTGGCCAATTTTCTTAAATCCTCCAAACCGTGACTATCCAGGGTTGGGACCAGGAAGCAGAGTTGTAGTCTTACACACCTCTCTGCAGCTTCTCTCCCCCTGCCATCCCCTCATTACCCCATCCCCGTAGAGACGGTGCCTGCTCCCAGACTACCAATAACCAGGCAAAAATCTATTTAAGCATAAAAATTCAAAAAGAAAAAATAATATAGCACCTTCAACTGCACCACAGACTAAAACAGTTAAATGTGGTCTATTAAACATTAGGTCTCTCTCTTCTAAGTCCCTGTTGGTAAATGATATAATAATTGATCAACATATTGATTTATTCTGCCTTACAGAAACCTGGTTACAGCAGGATGAATATGTTAGTTTAAATGAGTCAACACCCCCGAGTCACACTAATTGTCAGAATGCTCGTAGCATGGGCCGGGGCGGAGGATTAGCAGCAATCTTCCATTCCAGCTTATTAATTAATCAAAAACCCAGACAGAGCTTTAATTCATTTGAAAGCTTGACTCTTAGTCTTGTCCATCCAAATTGGAAGTCCCAAAAACCAGTTTTATTTGTTATTATCTATCGTCCACCTGGTCGTTACTGTGAGTTTCTCTGTGAATTTTCAGACCTTTTGTCTGACTTAGTGCTTAGCTCAGATAAGATAATTATAGTGGGCGATTTTAACATCCACACAGATGCTGAGAATGACAGCCTCAACACTGCATTTAATCTATTATTAGACTCTATTGGCTTTGCTCAAAAAGTAAATGAGTCCACCCACCACTTTAATCATATCTTAGATCTTGTTCTGACTTATGGTATGGAAATAGAAGACTTAACAGTATTCCCTGAAAACTCCCTTCTGTCTGATCATTTCTTAATAACATTTACATTTACTCTGATGGAGTACCCAGCAGTGGGGAATAAGTTTCATTACACTAGAAGTCTTTCAGAAAGCGCTGTAACTAGGTTTAAGGATATGATTCCTTCTTTATGTTCTCTAATGCCATATACCAACACAGTGCAGAGTAGCTACCTAAACTCTGTAAGTGAGATAGAGTATCTCGTCAATAGTTTAACATCCTCATTGAAGACAACTTTGGATGCTGTAGCTCCTCTAAAAAAGAGAGCTTTAAATCAGAAGTGCCTGACTCTGTGGTATAACTCACAAACTCGTAGCTTAAAGCAGATAACCCGTAAATTGGAGAGGAAATGGCGTCTCACTAATTTAGAAGATCTTCACTTAGCCTGGAAAAAGAGTCTGTTGCTCTATAAAAAAGCCCTCCGTAAAGCTAGGACATCTTTCTACTCATCACTAATTGAAGAAAATAAGAACAACCCCAGGTTTCTTTTCAGCACTGTAGCCAGGCTGACAAAGAGTCAGAGCTCTATTGAGCTGAGTATTCCATTAACTTTAACTAGTAATGACTTCATGACTTTCTTTGCTAACAAAATTTTAACTATTAGAGAAAAAATTACTCATAACCATCCCAAAGACGTATCGTTATCTTTGGCTGCTTTCAGTGATGCCGGTATTTGGTTAGACTCTTTCTCTCCGATTGTTCTGTCTGAGTTATTTTCATTAGTTACTTCATCCAAACCATCAACATGTTTATTAGACCCCATTCCTACCAGGCTGCTCAAGGAAGCCCTACCATTATTTAATGCTTCGATCTTAAATATGATCAATCTATCTTTGTTAGTTGGCTATGTACCACAGGCTTTTAAGGTGGCAGTAATTAAACCATTACTTAAAAAGCCATCACTTGACCCAGCTATCTTAGCTAATTATAGGCCAATCTCCAACCTTCCTTTTCTCTCAAAAATTCTTGAAAGGGTAGTTGTAAAACAGCTAACTGATCATCTGCAGAGGAATGGTCTATTTGAAGAGTTTCAGTCAGGTTTTAGAATTCATCATAGTACAGAAACAGCATTAGTGAAGGTTACAAATGATCTTCTTATGGCCTCGGACAGTGGACTCATCTCTGTGCTTGTTCTGTTAGACCTCAGTGCTGCTTTTGATACTGTTGACCATAAAATTTTATTACAGAGATTAGAGCATGCCATAGGTATTAAAGGCACTGCGCTGCGGTGGTTTGAATCATATTTATCTAATAGATTACAATTTGTTCATGTAAATAGGGAATCTTCACAGACTAAGGTTAATTATGGAGTTCCACAAGGTTCTGTGCTAGGACCAATTTTATTCACTTTATACATGCTTCCCTTAGGCAGTATTATTAGATGGCATTGCTTAAATTTTCATGGTTACGCAGATGATACCCAGCTTTATCTATCCATGAAGCCAGAGGACACACACCAATTAGCTAAACTGCAGGATTGTCTTACAGACATAAAGACATGGATGACCTCTAATTTCCTGCTTTTAAACTCAGATAAAACTGAAGTTATTGTACTTGGCCCCACAAATCTTAGAAACATGGTGTCTAACCAGATCCTTACTCTGGATGGCATTACCCTGACCTCTAGTAATACTGTGAGAAATCTTGGAGTCATTTTTGATCAGGATATGTCATTCAAAGCGCATATTAAACAAATATGTAGGACTGCTTTTTTGCATTTACGCAGTATCTCTAAAATTAGAAAGGTCTTGTCTCAGAGTGATGCTGAAAAACTAATTCATGCATTTATTTCCTCTAGGCTGGACTATTGTAATTCATTATTATCAGGTTGTCCTAAAAGTTCCCTGAAAAGCCTTCAGTTAATTCAAAATGCTGCAGCTAGAGTACTAATGGGGACTAGAAGGAGAGAGCATATCTCACCCATATTGGCCTCTCTTCATTGGCTTCCTGTTAATTCTAGAATAGAATTTAAAATTCTTCTTCTTACTTATAAGGTTTTGAATAATCAGGTCCCATCTTATCTTAGGGACCTCATAGTACCATATCACCCCAATAGAGCGCTTCGCTCTCAGACTGCAGGCTTACTTGTAGTTCCTAGGGTTTGTAAGAGTAGAATGGGAGGCAGAGCCTTCAGCTTTCAGGCTCCTCTCCTGTGGAACCAGCTCCCAATTCAGATCAGGGAGACAGACACCCTGTCTACTTTTAAGATTAGGCTTAAAACTTTCCTTTTTATTAAAGCTTATAGTTAGGGCTGGATCAGGTGACCCTGAACCATCCCTTAGTTATGCTGCTATAGACTTAGACTGCTGGGGGGGTTCCCATGATGCACTGAGTGTTTCTTTCTCTTTTTGCTCTGTATGCACCACTCTGCATTTAATCATTAGTGATTGATCTCTGCTCCCCTCCACAGCATGTCTTTTTCCTGATTCTCTCCCCTCAGCCCCAACCAGTCCCAGCAGAAGACTGCCCCTCCCTGAGCCTGGTTCTGCTGGAGGTTTCTTCCTGTTAAAAGGGAGTTTTTCCTTCCCACTGTCGCCAAGTGCTTGCTCACAGGGTGTCGTTTTGACTGTTGGGGTTTTTACATAATTATTGTATGGCCTTGCCTTACAATATAAAGCGCCTTGGGACAACTGTTTGTTGTGATTTGGCGCTATATAAATAAAATTGATTGATTGATGGTACCATCACAGATGTGTAAGTTGCCCATGCCAAGGGCACTAACACACACCCATACCAACACAGATGCTGACTTTTGAACTTTGAACACGACGTCCATGATTTTCAAAAACAATTTGAAACATGGACTCATCAGACCACAGCACACTTTTCCACTTTGCATCTGTCCATTTCAAATGAGCTCAAGCCCAGAGAAGGCGGCAGCGTTTCTGGATGTATGGCTTTCTCTTTGCATGGTAGAGTTTTATTTTGCACGTGTAGATGTAGAGACGAACTGTGTTAATTGACAATGGTTTTTCTGAAGTGTTCCTGAGCCCACACGGTAAGATCCTTTACACAATGATATCGGTTTTTAATGCAGTGCCGCCTGAGGGATCGAAGGTCAGGGGCATTCAATGTTGGTTTTTGGCCTTGCCGCTTACATGTAGCAAGTTCTCCAGATTCTCAGAATCTTCTGATTATATTATGGACTGTAGATGATGGAATCCTTAAATTCCTTGCAATTGAATGTTGAGAAACATTGTTCTTAAACTGTTGGACTATTTTTTCATGCAGTTGTTCACAAAGTGGTAATCCTTGCCCCATCTTTGCTTGTGAATGGCTGAGCCTTTTGCGGATGCTCCTTTTATACACAATCATGACACTTACCTGTTTCCAATTAAGTGTTCTTTGAGCATTCATCGACTTTCCCAGTCTTTTGTTGCCCCGACCTAACTTTTTTGAAATGTGTTGAATGCATCATTTCAAAATGAGCAAATATTTGCACAAAAACAAAAATGTCTGTCAGTTTGAACATTAAATATCTTGTCTTCATGGTGTATTCAATTGAATATAGGTTGAAGAGGATTTGCAAATCATTGTATTCTGTTTTTATTTACATTTTACACAACGTCCCAACTTCACTGCAATTGAGGTTGTAGGAGCGCAGAGTGCATTTATTTTTGATTTCCCCTTCCCTTTCTGTGACAACCAATCACAGCTCTTACAGGACCAAGTCATATCAATAGCAACGGGGTCAACCCCGTCTCTTCACTAAGATAGGAGTTTCTGTCATCTCCTTGCCCAGAGTTGCTCTCAGATGCCTCTTGGGTCTCTCTAAGGCTGGGAGTCCTTGCCTGAATATTTTAGGCTAAGTTAGGAGCTCTTTGAGAGGGCTTTGAGATGCGCCGAGCATACGCCCCCAGGTCTCGTTTGCTGAGAGAAGGCTGATCTTAGAAGTGCTGGCTCATGGTCATTTGTGATTGCCTTTGAATTTACTCAGAAGTATCAGTAGCTGCCAGTGTACTAAAGGTTATCAGTTTAGCTTTTAGCTGTAAGTTCTGCTAAATTTTGTTTATAAAAGTTAACTTTTCAGTTAGCGGATTAACGGTTATTGAAGCTAACTTTTTGCTTGGCTGTGCCCACCGTTGGTCAAGGATGATAAACTAATGTTTTTTTGTTTTTTTTTTTTTTAATGGGGCCTTATGTCATGCTCCCGTCTTCTTCTCTGTTTCTTGCAGAAGCATTACAGCGCAACATGCAGGCTTGACATATGTACTCCAGCATTTTTGAATGATCCTCCAAGATATTCATATATTGCAATATATATTGCTATGGGCAGAAAAAAAAAATCACAGTATTGACTTTTTTTTTCTAATTTCATGCAGCCCTAATATTGTTTCCTGATGACCTCTGAAAATGGAGGCAGTATGGATACAAATGGCTTTAAGTTCTTAATGGTAAATGTGATATTTTTGGTCAACCCCTTGAATTGAAGTTGAACATCTACCTCACAAGCACATCTTAATTGTTTCATTTCAACTCCATTGTGGTGGTGACCAAAGGTCAAATGACTATAATAGCATTACTGTCTAAATACATATGGACGCGAGCATCTACTTTAACCACATCATCGGCATTACTGATGCCGTTAAACAACACTGAGATGTGAAAGTCACGTTTTTCTGTCCCATTTTTGTTCACCTCGTGTTGATTAAATGTAATTTATCCCCTATGTATGTACGTGATGACAGAGGGACAAAAACTCATTTATGTCTGTCTACCTATAGGTTAAAAGGCAATAAATGACAGATGGCTTTGTGCCATTCATCCACCAATCTGACGTGAAAGTGAGTTTGAGTGACAACTAGTGCAGGGATAGAAATCGGTCAATGCGGTTTAAGCGTCTGAGTTTCTGCAAGTCAAATCCTCGCACACCGCCACCTCCTCTATTGTGGCTCTGCGCTCAGATTATGAATATTTCATGGAAAGCATCTGACACCGTGCCCAGAAAGGTATTTCAAGGGTTTTTTTTTTTTTTCTGATAGAAATGCTGGGGTTAGAGAATGTCACAGAAGCGTGAAGTCAGTCGGTGGCCCAGAGGCAGAGGATAGGATTTATCATCCACCGCCTGATGACTTCAGGTGGATATTTTCGTTCCCCTTTGTCCTCCAAAACTAAACCATTGTTCACAGTTTGTTGTCGCTTCCTGAAAGATCTGTTGATTGGTGGATCTGGTATAGTTTTTGTTCTTACAAACTATAACTGGTTTGTGTGATCAGAACTATGCTGACTAAGATGACTGATGGATCAGTTTTAAACATCTTTAGCACCACCACATGCGAACCATCCGATGACGTCATGTAGCTTACTGACAGGCTTATGGCGCTTCTGTAATTAAAAACAAAAAAAAGGAAAACAGCACTTCTCTAATCTTTGGAAAACAGCAGCTCAGACAGAACACTGGACCAAACACTGTTTGCCGTGAAGGCAGATGAATGACATTATAATAGGATATCTTCCTATTTGCACAATTAGAATCCATTCAGTGCACTCACGGACAAGTGCACGGGCACATGCACACAAAGAAATGTGCTGCAATTTTATACATAGAAGATAAACTTTCAAATAATTATTTCCATGGACAATCAGGAGCTCTGCTTCAAAATTATTCGAATTTCCAGACTGATATTATTATGTGTGAGATCTTTGCAGCGCAGCAGAAAGACCAAGTGAAGATGCTGGAGTGGGGGTGGGGGCTGCTTCAGCTGACTGCCGCTGTCTGAGTGGCATATGACAGGACCTTAAAAAAAAAATCTTCAAAGTGATCTCAAATCAGCCCAGATTTGATTCACCTGCTGGATTGTATTTTATTCATTCATTTTCTGCTGCTTAGCCGGGTCTGGCAGCTCCTCCTGCACTTCCCGATCCTAAACCAATTCCTATAATAATTCGGACAATTTTTACTGTCAGAATCTGACATTGCTGTTTGGGTGGGAAAACGCCCAATCTGGCAACACTACAGATTGGGTCCCATAGACCATCTTCTTCTTCTGCCTTTGGCTGCTCCCGTTAGGGGTCGCCACAACAGAACAATCATTTCCATCTCACCCTGTCCTCTGTATCTTCCTCTTTCACACCAACCACCTGCATGTCCTCCCTCACCACATCCATAAACCTCCTCTTTGGCTTCCCTCTTCTCCTCCTGCCTGGTGGCTCCATCCTCAGCATCCTTCTCACTACATACCCTGGGTCCCTCCTCTGCACATGTCCAAACCATCTCAATCTCACCTCTCTGACTTTGTTTCCAAAACTTCCCACCTGAGCTGTCCCTCTGATATGTTCATTCCTAATCCTGTCCATTCTCGTCACTCTTAGTGAAAATTGCAGCATCTTCAGCCTCTTGTCTTTTTGTTAGTGCTACCGTGCACATAGACCATGCGCTGCACTAACTGTAGTCGTTCATTCACTTCTGTTTTATTATGTTCCAACAGCAGAGGGAGCAAATTAAGATAAGATAAGATAAGAAAAGCCTTTATTCATCCCTCAATGGGGAAATTTCAGTGTCACATCGCAGCATAGAACAGTAGGAATAGACAGAAGGGCATGCAATAAAACAAACAAGTATCTCTTAAAAAACAAGAACTAAAAAAGCACTGAGTGCCGGGTAAAGCTAAGGCTACTATTGTTCAGTTCAGTGCTGCACTGCCGGGATGATATACACTCGGGATGTAAAAGTGATCAGATAAAGTGACTTCAGCGTGAAATGTACGATAAGTTACATAAGTTAAGTAGAACATTTCAAAACATTGGTTTTGAAGTGTGGATCTAACACAGGTGTGTTGCAAAGGTTTCAAAATGTTGCTGAATAGTATTTCAAGTTTTCTGTCGCTATTTTGCAGTACAGACCAAATGTTTTGGTATCAGCATCATGTTCTATTCATTCTTTACAAGTTTTACTTTCCCATTCTGCTGTATATTTTGTCTTGTAAGATAAAAAAGACCGTCACTGGATGAACCAGTAAGTTTGGAGTTGTTCGGACCACCATCTTGTTACAGGTATTGAATGAAGTTACTCACAATGATTGGTTGTTTTAAGGTAATTATGTGCTAACAGATGGTCATGAATGTTATATCCAATTTATGCTAAACATAAAACAAGACAAAAAAAAAAACTTTAAATTAGACACAGCTTTAAAGAGAAAACTACCAGAGTCCATTTACAATAAAATATTTTCACCCAAGGTGGAGGATGAAAATATTGTGAAAAGGAGCTTGATGTCTGTTATAGTCTTACTTCTCTGTGCATTTTCCCCACAGTCGCTAGCTTAGCTTGTAAGCTGATAGCACATCATGTGCCCAATGTTGAGCAGGTGGCAGACAATCAAATTATTAGTTGTTTCAATCACAGCTATTCAAAATTTTTCAAAACTTGTCTAGCATCCACTAACCGGCCAGTAGGTGTCAGAGACATCTATGGGATATTACATAGGTAACAAAGTTGCTTTAATGATTAATTTGATTAATTTTAATGAATAATTCTCACTGATTCCAATGTGAAGGTTTGATAAAACTTCATAAGTATTTCATGGCGATTAAAATATTCACAATTTAACAGTGTTAACATTCTGACATAATGTTACTTTCTGACACATGAAAGTATGTTTACAATTACTTAAACACTGATTTAAAAGGGCCATTATTTACAGCAACATCATGGACATAGGTCTTAGGTTGGGTTTAAACCCACAAGTTTCTGATTATGGCATCACTACAACTGAAAACTACCAGTGTTACAAAAACTCATGTTTCTTATTTATCACTCAACTCATGAACAAGTTCAATATTAAACTTTCAGAGAGTTAATTTGCACTTGTAGAGAGTTGACTCAACCCCGTGCAACACGTAACACAGAGAGCTGTATCTTTGCATCCTATGGCTCACACTCTACTCTGCACAGTTCAAATCTGACTCATTTGTGCTCTTTAAACGGTGCATAAATGGTGTGCAAAGAGTGATCCCGAGCGCTAAAGGAATTGGATTTATCCTTTTTATTACTTATGAATTTGTTTTGGGCATAATGCAAAATAATCCCAGATATCATACATCATAACTTATTAGATTGCACTGGGTGCATCGCACTCTGCTATTGAGAAAGAAGACTGAAGTTAGAGCTTTTCCGGTGAGTTAAAGGATTTTAAACTAACAGACATCAGCCACCAAATGTCCCTGTGGTGAAGCAGTGAATTTGTAAGGTGAAGTTTTGTAATTTTGCAAGGTTGTTTTCGATTATCTTTCATTGTGTATGTTACTGCATGTGCTATCAATGTGCATACTATATTGTTGCCTGCAACACATATGCAGGGGGCATCACTACATTCAGTCAATGGCACCAGCGTTAATATGTGCTGTGAAGATCGGTACACGTTACCGATGATAACAGCTGTGTGTGTCTGAGAGAGAGGGAAACACAGAGACAGAGAGAGAGTTTGTGTTTGTGGTATTTAAAAAATGTTACACTCACCTTACATAAGCGGGTTGCTGATGAACATATCCCTGCAAATTGGTGATATTTTATGCTGACAATCACAACATGAATCATTGTCTGCAACATGTTAGTGTGACGTGATATTATGTTCACTGTAGCAAATTTAAAAAAGAGTGGGAGGACAAAAGAAAAAAACACAAATTTATGAGAAAAAAACATACTAAAAACTAAACTTGGACATTAGTAATGTGTGTGTGTGTGTGTGTGTGTGTGTGTTGGGGGGTGGGGGGGCGGGTCATCATAGAACCTCATCACTTCACTTTGCAACAGGATCATCACATCACAGTCACTGCATGCCAGCTGCACATGGTTGCATGTTCATATTGTCATATTAATCATCACGTGTTACCTGTAACTTATGCAAGCTGAATGTAGGCAGTTTGTCCGTGTGTGTGTGTGTGTGTGTGTGTGTGTGTGTGTGTGTGTGTGTGTGTGTGTGTGTGTGTGTGTGTGTGTGTGTGTGTGTGTGTGTGTGTGTGTGTGTGAGAGAGAAAGCTCTCTGCCCGTCTTTCTGTCTCTGTCTGTACAGTGTAATTTAATAAAACGAGCGAACCACGGTGCAAGCAACACAAGCTCACTCATGGTACAGGGAGTCCCAAACAGGAAGTGCCAAATTTTGGGTCCACAGTGAAACAGGAAATGGCAAATTTTTAACACTTCGTGTATCGACACTTCCTGGATTGACAATAGAGGAGATCTCGGGGATCTTGTGGGAATTCAGTGGCAAGTTGACGCTGACACGGGAAGTGCCAAATTTTGAGCCCACAGTAAAACAGGAAATGTCAAATATTTAACACTTCCTGGAGCTACAGCAGAGGATATTAACCTGTTTTTCATTATGTTGTTTTTGCACTATGTTTATCCTCTGTAAAGTTTTTGTGTAACTTTTTGTTTGTCTCAATTAAAAAAAAGAAAAGAAAATTTAGAAAAAGAGAAAGTGGAGATCACGCAGGGATTCAGTGCACAGTCGACACTGAAAGAGGAAATGCTAAAGTGAGAGGCAGCATGCACCTTGACAGCACATGAGCTCAGTCAGTAACTAGTGTGTAAATTGCATGAAGTTTTTTAGGCATGTGATATGCAAGTAAAGAAAAATGCTTAAAATGGTGGGGGTTAAGAGCGCCGTAGTTGTGTGTGTGTGTAGGGTGGGGGTGGGAGGTTCTGGAGGATGCCCCCCAGAAGCTGAAGGTTTGTAGCCATGCTAATGCTCCCCAGAAGCATTTACTGATATAAAGTCTGAAGGATGTAAATGACATGGTGAGATGCTGAAGAGCTTCACTCATTCGTGTCCACGACATATACATATTAATAATAATAAGTTTGTATAGTGGTCAGGTATATGTATTTCACTTATACTAAGTTGGGGTATTAGTGCTTTAATGCAATATAATATTTGAAATTATGCACAATGGAAAGATTGTTTTATATCATATATTTGCAGATGTTTGCCGTAAAACATCAAACCAACTTGAATAAATGAAGTGGAGTTTGTTTCGAAAAATAAACCCCAGTTACATTTTTTAGTTTGTGGGGTGAGGTTGTCCAGTCAGTTGTTGACACATCTCAAATGGATTTGATTTCACATCAGTTGATATGTTGCGATTTTTGTCATTTCTCAGTTTTCCACATTTGCAAATACATATCTGTTACTTTCAACCTCATACATTTCTCTAAAATATTGCTTATCTGTAATGCTGGATTTAAACACACACACACACACACACACACACACACACACACACACACACACACACACACACACACACACACACACACACACACACACACACACACACACACACAGTTCAATTAATGTGAGTTTACATGGAATTCCAAAATACTCAAAATTTAGGAATACTCTAAACTTTTATCACTTGAATATCTTGTATGTACAAACCAGAGGCTGATCGAGAATTGTGTGTGTGTGTGTGTGGGGGGGGGGGGGGGGGGGGGTGTAGAGTGCCTTTATTAGAGAGTGACTCGTGGTGCCGTCTTGGGTTCAAAATAGCATTTGCTGTTAATGTGTCTTCATGTAAATCCAGCTATTTTATTTATTGCATTTGGATGCACAAATAGACACAGCAATGGCTTCAAGATGTACAGATTCCCTTCAGATCCAAACAGAAGAAAAATTTGGGAAAATAAAGTCAGCTGTGTGGGATGGAAAAGCTTTGAGAGGTTCAGTCCCATGTACAGTAAAACTCACCTAAACCGTCATTGTATAAACCAGATATTCGCAATCAACGGACAAAAAAGTCCCAAAGGTTTTGTATTGTTTTCCATGTAATAAACATCATATATAGCTGATTTTGTACAGCGGATTTTTCGCTCACATCCGATAAAATGTCGCGTCCGATCGCAATGTATTTCCATTAAACCCCTCGCACGTGGGACGGGAGACATTTACGTGATTAAAAGTGTGACTGTTTATTTTTTCACACCGTGCTCAGACTCGGAGCACGGTGTCTCTGAGTCTCTCTTGTTCAATCAAAGCACTCTAGGGAGGGGCATGTTCCCCCTCCCTAGAGTCCCTTTATTCTGGGAGTAGAGTTAACTGAGAACATGGGGTAAAATGTGCTGAACTACTGAATTAACCTTTTATGTTTTCAACATATCAGTTATCCAGATACAGCAACACGTCCAGGTACAGGTACTATCAAAATAAATATAAAAATAGTTAAGCTATCAAATTTACATGAATTTATAATTTATGATGATTTATTTAATGAATTTAAAGCTAACTACTTCTTGTTGCACTGACGTCCTTGCACCAGTACTTGTGAACACCAGCAGCAGCAGTTTTGCTGCTCTAACATGGCATTATAGGATGGGCCTCAGTGGAGCTGTACTCCAAAGACTTCAATAGCCCCACCCCAAAATTGAAATTTGCCACTTAAAATACTGTAATTTCAGCCTCAGCTTCTCACCACCATAGCACCCATCAGATATTGTGTATGTATTGTTCTACAATCAACTCAGTGACTTGATGCCACTCACATAATGCCAGATGTATTTATTTTGTCATTATTAGATTTCCTTTGTATGCTAGCATGATTAAAAATGGGTTATTATGTTATCAAACAACCCCCTCTAGGAACCAGAGGCTGGGGAAAATTAGAAACTGGAGGGCAACAGAATTACAATAAAACCATCAAAAGGAGAGCAGCCTGTATTCTCACTTTGCCATTAGTTGTTTTGCTATTGTTCTGTTTGTACACAGGCTTAACTGGGAAATAAGTATGTAAGTAAAACATAGCGATGGTGAAATCGGACATGCTTTTTATACTCTTTTAAATGTCCACACTCATAAATTAAGTAATAAATTAATACTAGTTTATTTTTTTTATTTATTTGTTATTCCTAATTTACCATAATGACTCAATAACAGTGCATCTCAGCTAATTTTCCCAAGCAGCTCTTGCAGCAAAGTGCTCTTCACATTCATAACAAGTCAGGATTTTTCAGTCAGTTCAAGTCACCTTGCAAACAGTGGACCTGACAGTCCGCTGACTGTCAGGTCCTGAGTCTGTGGGACAGTTTAAGTCCAGACTGAAAACTCATCTCTTCTCCCTGGCTTTCAACAGTGGCTAAGTGGTGTATGCTTTGCTCTGCTATTTTGCTCTGTATTTTTAGATTATTTATTTATTTATTTATTTTATTCTTTTCCTTTAATATTTTACACTTTTGTATTGCTATTATTGTGAAGCACTTTGGTCAGCTGAAGCTGTGTTTTAAATGTGCTATATAAATAAATTTGAAATTGAAAACAATTGGTGGTCATAATGACTTGACTTGGGACTTGCTGATTCATGGCTTGAGAGTGACTTGAAGGTGACACACACACACATATATACATATACATACATATATATACATATATATATACATATACATACATACATATACATATACATACATACATATACATACATACATATACATATACATACATACATATACATATATACATATACATATACGAGGTCTATTAGAAAAGAAACCGACCTTTTTATTTTTTTCAAAAGCTATATGGATTTGAATCCCGTGTGATTGCATCAGACAGCCTGGAACCCTCGTGTGCATGCGTGAGTTTTTTCACGCCTGTCGGTTGCGTCATTCGCCTGTGGGCAGGCTTTGAGTGAGCACTGGTCCACCCCACTCATCGGAATTCCTTTGTCTGACTTCTTCCTGAGAGACTGGCGCTTTGGTTGATCAAAATTTTTTCAGGAACTGTAAGGCACATCCAAGTGGACACCATTCGAGAAATTCAGACGGGTTTCGGTGAAAATTTTAAGGGCTGATGAGAGATTAAGGAGTGTTACTATCGCTTTAAGGACAGCCCACGGCGCCGGACGGCGCGCCGCGCCCCAAGCCGCCGTCGTCAGCCTGTTTCAAGCTGAAAACTTCCAAATTTAAGCCTCTGTTAAAGGGTTCAAGCTTGTCTGACGCAGTCACATGTGATTCAAATCCATATAGTTTTTGAAAAAATAAAAAGGTCGGTTTCTTTTCTAATAGACCTCGTATATATATATATATATATATATATATATATATATATATATATATATATATATATATATATATATATATATATAGTGATTCTGTTCTGGAATATTAAAATATAAAGTTTCTGGTTTCGTTTTCATTCCTAGCAAAATAACCAAAATTTGTGGTTTTCATTTTCATTCCACAAACCGGTTCAAACCTTGGTTGAAACTGCCCAACCACAGTGGTTAACCATAATTTGCACTCATGTCCTGCCTATCAGGGTTTGAGTTTTGTTTGGTTATCTGTTTTTATTTTTTCCTTTTGATCTGTTTGTTATTTTTCGTATTTCATTGGTATTTGTTTGTTTATTCTCTTTTTGAGTTTTTCTGCTTGGGCCTGTCTGTCTCTACTTCTCTTGTCTTTCTCTTGATTCTTGGTGATGGGTTTTTCCCTCTCTCTGGCCATGCCCTTGTTCTGGTGCTTTCCATGCACACCTCTTTCTGATTTGCTGATTATCACCTGGGGTTATATAAGCTCACTGGGTTTGTCCCTCACCAGTTTATTATGCTGTACCTGCATTCCATAGTCCTGCCTGCCTCCTTGTGTGTTCCGGACTTCCAGCCTGTTGCAACGACCACGGCCTTTTGTCTGATGAGTTTTGTACTGCTGCTTTTCTTTGACTGCCTACTCATGTACCGACCTCTGCAATCCACTTCAGTAAAGCCTCCTAAGAACCAGAGCTGTTTGTTCGAGCCATAGATTTGTGTCCAGCAATTCAAGACCATCCTGCCTGATACTGCCCCTGGAGTAATTATGATTTTTAAAGAATTTGTATTGTTAGTTCTATCGGTTGTGTGTAGTATGTGCGAGTTAACACACGCACGCACACACACACACACTTTTGCACATTCACTACAAATTGTATTGTCCTACCACTACATAATCATCAACCCACCAAGGGAAAACCAACCTGGAGCCGCCACTGTATCTGACGCCAGTGCAGTCTGAAAATGACGTTGGTGGTCTGTCTCCATGGCAGCAGGTCTGCCCGAGTTGGTGAGTAAGCAACAACAACGTCCAACTCTTATCATTTCTGATTTTCAAACAGCACAACGATTGTACAACTTACACAACAGGGAAAATATAAAAATATTTTTAAAAAACTTACTGACTTAAATTTTCTGTGCCCTGGTGAGCAGGCTGTAATGTAATTTGAATGGGAACTTCTTCACCTGGGTAAAATTAAAGATTCATCTTAAGCTGTATTTTCCAATCCTACCCTAAATATTGTGTTGATTTACAGTAAATATGCAGAGCTCTGTATATAGACCTCGTGAGTTTTAAAGGCTCCCACACAGATGCTGATAAATCTGCTCAAAACAAGGAGGCCTGCTCCTACTTTGCATTTCAATTTAACATTTCAGAGAACTGGCAGCACGTTGCCTCACTTAACTCTTGCTTTGTTACACCCACACGGCTTCTCGCCGCGCATGCTGACGTCTTTGGCTGTTCAAAAGGCTGCAAGTTGGCTGAGTGAGAAGTGAAGGATTTCCATAGCAGAACCCTCAGGTAGCTACACATGTCCTGCTCGTCTTCCCCCTTGTCTGCTCCCGTCCCACACCGCCTGCCCTTCTCTCTGTTTACACTGCTCTCGTTGCCCGTCTCGCAGCTAAATTGACCTCACCGCCGCATCTCTTTGTTTTATTTTCTTTAAATCTCCACGGTTCCTGAAAGCTTTATTGCTGTCTTCCATGTAAGGTTTGTTCCCAGAGGAGCACAGGCTTTGTAGCAGCCCTGTGTAAAATTGCTTTACTTGGACAAGGGTATTTAGGTGAAGCTAATTGAAATGGAAGCCGTACTGTTGCACCGAGCAACACGGAGGTGATCCTTACCGGCAACCTCTGACCCATGGGTGCTGCCTCAATTCCTTCTTACCGGGGTCGGTTCAGCCTCTGTCTGTGTGGGCAGGGATTTTCCACGCTCGATAGATGGAAGACGTGTCTGAGTGGTGTTCAGCTGCAGAAAACCTCTTACTTAAAAACTTGTCACACTGTAAGGAAGACTGTGAGAAAAAAGTGACAATGACTTTCTGAATAAGTGATGTTATACTAGTACACTGCTTAATATCACAACACAAAACAAACTATGTCTTTAAGGTTTTTTATTTTTTTAGTAATACTTACGACAGATATTCATAAGCATTAAATGTGGTATGAATTGTATTTTAAACATTAACATAGCAGATTTTGGCTGTTCCCTGTGTAAATACGTAGTTGCTAGTGGAATCCTGTGTAAAGAATGAAGCAGCACTCCCTCTGTGCTGTGAGCTTGTCCGTCCCATTTATGTTCTGGGTCTGGCCGCACATGCACGTTTAGTGCATGGGATTTAAGCATGAGTTTCCAAAAATCACATTAGAAGCTAAAAATGTCTTTGACCAAGACTATGGTTATGAGCAGATCCACAGAGTTGTACAAGATGGCCACAAGTCTGTAGTCCAATCGCTTCAGATATAAGTTGTGTTTTTTGTCTAAACTTAACATATTAATGTTTATTCTAATAATCCATTTACATTTTTTCCACAAATCTGATTGGTTAATTGTGTGAGATTTCAGACCGTATAAGGTGTAAGGTCGCAAAATATTTGACCATTTCACATTAATGTATTACTCTGCGCCCTGACTAGCCGCACATGCTGCTACGCTCAATAATGGCACTGTTAGCTGAGAGCGAGAGAAAGTCGCGTACCGACGACGATGTCAAAATGGTGAATTTAAGATACGATATGAAAGTATTGATGTGGATTCTAACACAGAATTACCATTTCATATTTGATGGATTTTCACATTTGATGGATTACTCCACACCCTGACCACTGTTGGAGCGATGCTGCCTCGACGATAAGCCTTGCCGACAGAATTACCTGCAGAAAAATAAACCGTGCAAATGATGGAATTGGATTAGAATGGGAATAACCCCCTTGTGTCTGATGATTTGTGGATGTTCATGCTGGTTATACAGTCGCAAATTAAGGTTTACCAGCAACGCGTTAGGGTTATTCGCTAATTGAAGTTCTGGCGGCGTGTGCTCAAAGGATTGAAAGCGCAAAATTACAATGAAGTCTATAGGAAAAATTGTATAGGTTAAAGCATGGCATTGTTAGAAGGAAGCGGTAGTGACTTCAAAAATGCCAAGCAGGGTTATCTGGTATAAGACCTTTTGCCAAAACTGTGTTGCAGCCGTATTAATAGTAAATGTTGCCCAGGAGGGGATATTACTCCATTTCGAGAACCTTACAGGCTGCTGTGGGGCACCACCAACGATGACCAATCTGTTGCTTATATCAGTAGATAGATACAGCCTATGCCCTGTGACAAGCAGCACATAGCGATTTAAACACAACCTTTAACGATAGATTAAGTTGTTACGAGATCTCTGCTGACATCTGTAACTGCTCAGAAAAACTTCAGCAAGATGTGCTAAATATTTTACACATTGTTGAAAATGTTACTGAATGTGAACACTGTCATTCCTGAATAGTGCTTAGAATACCAACAGACATAAAACTCCACAGTTGATTACGTTTTGAGCTGCACACATTAGTATAAAGGATGCAGTTGGCCTGATAATAGTGTAAACATGAACCGCTTACTGATCGGGGAGGGGGGGGGGGGGGGGGTTGAATAGAAGAGACACTTCAAATCACAAGATTTATTTCAAATGTGATTTTTTTTTTTTTTTTAAGTGAATCACGCTAAATATTTCTGCCGGACTCATACCTTTTTATTGCTTTCACTCTTTGGAATGAATCTTTTTTGTATGTGTGAAGAGAAATGTCTTCACATTTTTCAGTGGGCATGCTTTTTTTTCACAAATTTTTTAACTGTTTGCCTTGGATGGTTGCACTCGATTCCACTTCTCTGTGCACCACATCTAATGGGCAAACTTTTTTTCTCTAACTACTGTGTTAATGTCATTCATGTTTCTTAACAAAACATCTCACACAGGCCGACGAGACATGAGACATCATCACGTTCATCTGCTGTGGACGACGTGTGTAAAAGTTATCATCAGCATTAACACCACTCGTGATGATCATTTATCTCCGTGTCTCTGTCTGCTTGCAGCACTCAGAGCCCCTCCCACTTTTGCAAACACACATAAGAAGCAACATTCTCCAGCTGTTCTTTGATCACATTTTAATTTAATTTATTTATTTCAATTTGAAGAGGGCTAATTGTGAACGTTTTAGAGCTTTGGATCCTGGAGGTATTTGTTCAGATTGTCATTTCGAACTTAGTAAAGAATCCTGAATCGTGTGTCGTACATCGCCAAAGAAATGTGTTAAACTGTGTTAACATTATCGTGATAAAACGTGCTGCATACAGGAGATTAACACATTTGTGTGGAGGCTTTTGTGATATCAAAGGTATTCCAATCACCTGTGAATCAGACAATGTGCATTCAGTTATTGTTGAAACTTTGATTTATTGTTCTGCAGTTCT
The DNA here is from genome assembly GCF_902500255.1 of Thalassophryne amazonica. Taxonomy (NCBI): domain Eukaryota; kingdom Metazoa; phylum Chordata; class Actinopteri; order Batrachoidiformes; family Batrachoididae; genus Thalassophryne; species Thalassophryne amazonica. Next base: position 28,517,624 of record NC_047117.1, read on the forward strand.
ATGTATTGTGTTTTGTTTTGTTTGTTTGTCTGTTTGAAATGGCTGTGATTGACTGGCGGACCATCCAGAGTGTACACCACCCTTAATTGGAGTAAGCAGGCATAGCAAATGAATGAATGTTTAAAATGAACACCAAGTTAACTTATGGCAGCATAAAAAATATATACCGTATTTTCCGGAGTATAAGTCGCACTTTTTTACATGTTTTGGCTGGGGGTGCGACCTATACTCCGGTGCGACTTATAAATGAAAAATATACCTGTAGGATCTCAATTAATTTACTGTAATTAATTAATTAATTACTGTAACAAAACAATTTTACGTGACAGAATCGATCTATGTTTTAAAATGGCCACCGGAAAAGGAAATGCAATGCATCATGGACACTGTAGTATGGCGGCCGTCCTACAGGTCACGCTGGTCGTGATAACCAATCAGAGAACAGAACGTTGGACGCGTATTCCTCACCTCACCCACAGCGTGTGAAGCTGACGAACACGGTGCTTGCTGTTATTCCGGCATGGCGAACACAACAGCTTCAACCCTTGGATATCAGTGTGAGCAGAGTGTTTAAGTTGACGCTGAGAGCTGCGTGGGAGCACTGGGTGAGCGACAGCGGAGGATTAGTGTGTGCACTTGGAAGGAGCTGGTGTCGATGATTGTGAAAAGCGTTTGAAGCAGACGAATATGGTGTTTATTCCGGGACGGCTAACAAAACAGCTTCAACCCTTGGATATCAGTGTGAGCAGAGTTGACGCTGAGAGCTGAATGGCAGCACTAAGCGACGGCGGAGGATTAGCGTCTGCACTTGGAAGGAGCTGGATCGACACTGCTGGGTGGTCATGAGCTGTGCAGGTAGGTGCTGCATGGTTTGGCTCGCAATGTGGTCCGCAAAATACAAACATATCCGTAGGTAAAATGCAGCTCACGAGAGGGCACTCGAGGTTTGTGTGACTGTTCCTGCGACTTCTGACTACCATAGAAAAATAAAAATTACAACGTTACTGATAACAAGACAACAGAGAAGGCCTGAAAAAATGCCACCAAAAAGAAAATCATACTCTGCAGATTACAAGTTACGACTGGTGAAATATGCATCCGAAAACGGTAGCCGTCACAATATTATCATCTGAACTTTTCATGTTAACATACCTGTATGTCCATGGGACTTATACTCCAGTGCAACTTATTTATGGTTTATTTTTCTTTATAATGGATAAAGTGGCTGGTGCGACTTTACGGAAAATACGGTATATATTTTATTTTTCAGACCCCTCCCCTCCATTTTACAACACAGATGTAACAAAGAATTTAGGTTAAGGTTACTGGTTATAATTAAGGTGAGGAGTCAGTTTAGGTCAGGTTAGGGTTATGTTTTTGGTAAAGGTTACGTTAATCTTAGATCTTAAATTAAGGCTACACAGCAAAAATCACCAGTGTTAAATTAACACTGTCAGTGTTATTTAACACTGGTGATTTTGCTGTGTATGAGTCATGTTCAGGCTGGGGTTCTGTTAATGTTACTTTTAAGGTTTAGGTAAAGATATACTTCACTTAAGTGTAGAGTCAGGTCAAGGTTAGGTTTTTATTCAGGGTTAGGACAATCTTAGGTCTTAAATTAAGGCTAGGAGTCACTATAGTTAGATGTCAGGTTCAGGTCAGGTTAGGATTATCAGGGTTACATAATGTTAGGTCTTAAATTAAGGCTAGGAGTCTCTATAGTTAGACATCAGGTTCAGGTCAGGTTAGGATTATCAGGGTTACATAATGTTAGGTCTTAAATTAAGGCTAGGAGTCATGATAGTTAGACGTCAGGTTCAGGTCAGGTTAGGATTATCAGGGTTACATAATGTTAGGTCTTAAATTAAAACTAGGAGTCACCATAGTTAGATGTCAGGTTCAAGTCAGGTTAGGATCATCAGGGCTATGGTAATATTAGGTCTTAAATTAAGGCTAGAGGTCACTATAGTTAGATGTCAGGTTCAGGTCAGGTTAGGATTATCAGGGTTAGGGTAATCTTAGGTTTGTTCAGGTCAAGTTGGGGTTCTGTTAATGTTGCTTTTAAGGTGAGGGCTTAGGTTTAGGATAGGGTTGTGTATCGAGAACTGATTCTTTTTGGGTATTGTTAAGAAATTATTCGATCCACCGACATCAATAGCCTTTTTGCTTAACCATTCCCTTATCAGTGCTTCAGAGTAGCCATTGTTTTTGAAGGTGTCTGTCAGGAAAATTTCTCTACGTTGATTGCAGACTCTGCAGCAGGTCTGTAATCAACCGCTTCTGCAGCGCGACTCCACTTTGAAGCTTGAATCAATGAAGCAGTGCTTCGATCCGCTGCTTCGTTGGTTCTTTGATTCGCTGCTCTTCAGAAGCGGCAAGTCCACTTCTTAACCCCTCTCAAATCCATTAAAATATGTCAATCGCGAGTCACTTTTGTGCAGATTAAAGTAACTAACTGGGATGCTTGTCTTGTTGCAGTCAAGAAACGAGAATCATCCTCCATTCCGTTGGCACAGCTCCAAACGCTGTACGGCTGTTTGCCGACACAGAGTAGGAATTAATAACTTCAAAGTGAATCGCCGCTTTAAATAAAATTACACCTGTTTCCAAAAGTTGTACAACCCCAATACCAATGAAGTTGGGACATTGTGTAAAATGTAAATAAAAACAGACAATGTTGGTTTTCGGCCTTGCCGCTTACGTGTAGAAAGTTCTCCAGATTCTCTGAAGCTTCTGATTATATTATGGACTGTAGATGATGGAATCCCTAAATTCCTTGCAAATTGAATGTTGAGAAACATTGTTTTTAAAGTGTTGGAGTGTTTTTCATGCAGTTGTTCACAGAGTGGTGATCCTTGCCCCATCTTTGCTTATGAACGGCTGAGCCTTTTGGGGATGCTCCTTTTAAACCCAATCATGACACTCACTGTTTGCAATTAGGGCATTCATCAAATTTCCCAGTCTTTTTTTGCCCTGTCCCAACTTTTTTGAAATGTGTTGCAGGCATCCATTTCAAAATGAGCAAATATTTGCAAGTTTATCAGTTTGAACATTAAATTTCTTGTCTTTGTAGTGTATTCAGTTGAATATAGGTTGAAGAGGATTTGCAAATCATTGTGTTCTGTTTTTATTTACATTTTACACAACTTCCCAACTTCATTGGAATTGGGGTTGTAATACAGACAAACTACAATTGACTAAAATGTTTTTGTTTTTTGTTTTTTTCCAAAATGAGACGTCCTGCATTCTTTATGAATTACATCCTGACGTGCAGTGCAGCCAGTTGCAAGAGCTCAGCTCAGATGTATGGCGTGACGTTCATGCCAATAATGTCTGAAAGGAAAAGTTTTTGACATAAACTACAGATTTTGTTTATTTCTATCTATGTCCCGAGATCAAGGATCCACCATGTAGAGTTTATTTATCTCCAGAGTTTAAGGATCCAGTGACCAATTTCATATTAATTTACTTTGAGACTCAATAAAATGTTGTTGACATAGAAAACCTGTAAAGCCTACTTTTAGTACACATAAAATTCACAAGAGGTATCGATAAGGGAATCGATAAGGAATCGGATCGATAAGCGGAATCGATAGATAAAATCTTATCAATACCCATCCTTGTTAAGGATATACTTAGATTAACCTTAGGATTTCAACATTAATGTAAGGGTTAGGTTAAAGTTAAGATTACAGTCTTTGCAGTCTCTCCCATTAGTCAGACCTTTTGTTTGATGGGGAATTGTAAATGCAGAGTAGGTGGGTGTGTAGGATAGGACTTGGATATGTCAACTGTGGTTCAATTCCAGGGCTGTGCTTTAGCCTGCCTGTCTCACTTCATCTGCATGGTCCCAGCCCAACCAGCTGTAAATGGGTACTGGTCTTGGCTGGGAAAGTAATATGCGATGGACCGGTGTCGTAGAATCTCATCATAGAACCTCATCAAATTCACAGCCCCATGGGACTCAGAGCCTGTTAAGGACTTGCTTCTTATCCCCCGCTGGCTGAAGGGGGATTATGTTGTGGCAATTTCCTTCCGTCTGTTTGTCTGTCCGTTCGTTTGCCCCAAGTGTAAACGTGTTCTGAAATCAACTTCTCTCACACTTTTAGAAGGAACTTTGCGAAACTCGGTACAAGTCCTTGTTATCATCTAGTAATATGCCAGCCCAGTCTCACATTTTTTTTTTTCCGTGCTCCCGTAACTAAATTAGTCAAATTTTCGTGACGGAGTTTTTTTAAGTCACTATTCCTAACCCTACTCCCACCCCCAACCCTAACCATAATCTAATCTTACTTCTTCCCCTGACCCTAACCATAACCACCCCCCCCCCCCCCCGCTTCACTTTTAATTTCGTGCAGCCATCACGGTATGAATGAGAATGAATTTGTGCTGCCGTGATGAAAATGAGGCGCTTTTCATCACAATATCACGAACCAATAGATTAATGTATATTTTGTGCTGCTGAAGCACGACTTGCCGTGAGACCAGGTTGAATATGCATATTATCATATTGTTCAAGTTGGGCCCATTTTACCAGAGTGACGGCCCTTGATTCTGCACTCTCACATTTTTAGGAGGAATTTTGTGAAACTTGGTTCAAGTCCTTGTAATAGGTTGGCTATATGCATATTAGCCCTTGATTAACAAACCTAGACACTGCCAGTTTCATGAGTTGGTGTCTGCATTCTGAAATCAATTATCACACACCTTAAAATGTTATCAGAACGTAGCAAGCACTTGTACCAAAGCAGCATTTGGGGTATATTGTGCTCTCAGAGCACTCTTGTTATTAGTCACATGTATAGGTGACATGTTCAGCAGCCTTCAGTGGTCACATAGCCTTCTGGGGAAATAGAGTAAGGTTCTTCGGAAGCATCCTTCATTTGTTTCCCTAATATACACTCGTATTCTTCATTATTGTGTGAATGGTGCAATAACTTATTTGAAGATCAAAATTTCTTGAACTTTGAACTGGGCACCATGTTGACCTTTGGCTATCCAGCCAATGGTTAAAATCACTGTAGTGTACAATAAGAAAAACTGTGACAATGTGAAGACACACTGCTTTCCAAAAATTCAAGCAGTTGTGACCACACCCTTATCAGTGATGTCACAGTTGTCGCATTATGTGACATGATATCTAAAAGGTTTCCTTGCATGAAGGGCAGTTCAGCATCTTTACAACCTGTGGGGTTCAGTGTGCATTTGATCTTTTCAGGTGTTTGACTGAAAGCCCCGCACACACAAACACAACTCAGGGCTCATTTAATTACCCCAATTTCACTGTCCACTTAATAGCTGTTTGATGAAATTAGATTTTCTGAATTTCCTCTGAATTGGCCAATTTCACTGTTAAACCACTCCTACAGAGGGCCAGTAAAATGTGCATCCTGCAGGAATACTGCGCTGTAATTACACTGCCCTATTAGCATACGGAGGCTTGGAGTCACGCTGTACTCAGCTTCCAGCAGCACTTTGCCATATGGTGCGTCTGCACTTCTCGGCCAATATTTGGCAACTCTCCTGTAGAAGGTCAAATATCAAGTCAGATGAGTGTGCCAGAATTACGTCTATGCTAATTGCTTTCTGTCTTTCTGTGCTCCCCCATCCATTGCATCGTCTTCTGCTCTCCCTCTCATCCCTCCCTCACTCAAGTAACTAATCTGCTTTAGGATGATTCTGAGATGGAGATGGATTTGGTTTTCCTTCGCTGCCCCTCAGCCTAATCCTACCCCAAGTGACCACCCCTCCTTCACCAGCGCGGCTCTTAGGCGTACCATCACAGCCCTCCACCTCCACCCCCTGCCCGGTCAGCAAAACAACTCCCAAATTCCTCATTACCTACAAACATCTGCAACACACTTTGCTTGATTTACTGTGCATCTGAACAGGATTCACAGTGCTTCACGTTTTCCATATTTTGTTATGTTACAGCCTTATTCCAAAAGGGATTAAATATTTTTTTTACTCAGAATTCTACACACAATACCCCATAATGACAATGTGAAAAAGTTTTTTTTTTTTTTTTGGGAAAAAAGAATAATAAATCACATGTACTTAAGTATTCACAGCCTTTGCCATTAAGCTCAAAATTGGGCTCAGGTGCATCCTGTTTCCACTGATCATCCTTGCGATGTTCCTACAGCTTAATTGGAGTCCACCTGGAGTAAATTCAGTTGATTGGCCATGATTTGGAAAGACACACACCTGTCTACATATCAGGTCCTACAGTTGACAGCGCATGTCAGAGCACAAACCAAGCATGAAGTCAAAGGAATTATCTGTAGACCTCCGAGACAGGATTGTCTCGAAACACAAATGTGGGCAAGGGTACAGAAACATTTCTGCTTGCTTTGAAGGTCCCAATGAGCACAGTGGCCTCCATCATCCATAAATGGAAGAGGTTTGGATCCATCAGGTCTCTTCTTAGAGCTGACCACCTGTCTAAACTGAGCAATCAGGGAGAAGGGCCTTAGTCAGGGAAGTGACCAAGAACTCGATAGTCACTCTGTCAGAGATACAGCATTCCTCTGTGGAGAGAGGAGAACCTTCCAGAAGGACAACCATCTTTACAGCAATCCACCAATCAGGCCTGTATGGTAGATTGGCCAGACGGAAGCCACTCCTTAGTAAAAGGCAGATGGCAGCCCACCTGGAGTTTTCCAAAAGGCACCCAATGGAGTCTCAAAAAATGCAAAACAAAATTATCTGGTCTGATGAGACAAAGACTGAACTCTTTGGTGTGAATGCCAGGCGTTTGGAGGAAACCAGGCACCATCCCTACAGTGAGGCATGGTGGTGGCAGCTTCATGCTGTGGGGATATTTTTCAGCGGCAGGAACTGGGAGACTAGTCAGGATTGAGGGAAAGACGAATGTAGCAACGTACAGAGACATCCTGGATGAAAACCTGCTCCAGAGCGCTCTCGATCTCATACAGGGGTGACGGTTCATCTTTCAGCAGGACAATGACCCTAAACACACAGTCAAGATATCCAAGTTTCTTTGTTTTTTTTTATTGTTACTAAATTTGCACAAAATCCAAAAAAAATCTTTTTTCATGTTGCCATTATGGGGTCCTGAGAGTAGAATTTTGAGGAAATAAATGACACATTTGCACACAAAGTGTTCAGCTCTTTTCCTGCAGTTATCCATGTGAATAGAAATTCCTCCAATGTTCCCAGTAATAGCAAAATAAAACAATAAGTAATAAAGTTTACAGTGCACTCACTAATTTGCATAATGATGTCTTTGCTGGATCTAGTGTCCTGTCTTCCATGTCCAGTATATAATCCATCTATTTTCTACACCCGTGTACTTCAATTAAGGGTCACATTTGCTCCAAGATCTACATACAGCAATTGCTGGAACAGTCTTTTCTCTGTGACACAGTGATATGCATCATTTGATTTGATTAATTCGGCAATGACACCCTTAGTCTCTTCAGCTGTTCCTTTATTTTTACACTTGAGGTCTCCACAGCAGATCCAAGGTGGATTTGGCACAGATACATCCTTCTCCGTCCTCCTGCTTATGGCTCTGATAGACACATAACGGCACATTTCCAAGGCATTTAGCAGAAAGATTTTCTGGATTTAAAGACACATATGTGCACTGTTGGAGCTGGATATGAGCAGTGTGTGCCTTTAATGAAAGCATGGCATCATATTTCTTCCCTGTTTGTGCATCTCTCATATTGAACACCACCACCACATGTCCTCATAGAGACAGAGAAGAGAGAGCAGGAGAAGAAGAGGGGGGGGGGGACAGAGACAGCCCTCCAGATAAAAAAAGATTGAAAGTGACAGTGCTGTGTACTCCTGCAAAACTATGCACCTCAATAAAAAAAAACAAAAAAAACCTTAATGCATAAGTCCAGATGTCCTGATGTCCTGCAACTGTGGCCAGGCTGGCAGCAGCAACTGTTCCTCTCCAATCATCTCTGCTATTGTAGCATGCTCCCCCTGCAGCTTATACATGTGGCACAACACCCCCCATCCACCACTCTTCCCACAGTTCTCTCATGAATCTGTCATGTTAGGAGCTAGGGGTTAACAAGCACATTCAGAGGGTCATACAACAGCAGTGATGCCTCTGGGAGCATACTGGGAAGAGCCTTGTTGCCTCTGCAACTTTGAAATGTTCAGAATCCAGGCACAACACTGGCGATGCCCTGCAAGTGAAGCAGGGGAAGAGCGCCAACCATGTGAACATCATGTGGAATCAAGCAATTGCCCTCACAATTGCCATTCGCAGGCTGTCATAGAGAGATAGGGCCATTCTAGAAATGCTGGGGACTCACTGACTATTAATTCTCTCCTTGCCCTGCTAAATGCATGGAATAAACTACAGAAATTCAACTAAGTTTATTCTTTTGTGTTTTAAGGGAATAGGGCAGCGCAGTCTTGTTTGAACCCCTGTGTGATAACACGGGATTTGACCACTTCTGGGGACAGCCTCCCATTGCACAATACTATCACAGCAGAATTTCACACAGATAAATGGTGTACTGTTTTGTTTTCGGCTGCAGTTGCAAAAAGTGGAGGTTTTTTTTTGGTTCCCAGTTGAGAAGGGAAGACAAGGCAAATGGGAAAGGTTGTGTCAGTAAGTTTTACCTTACACAGCTAACCAGAGAAGCTGTGGTCTCTTGCCTGCACAACTGCCTCAACATGTTTGAGCTCTGGGTCATAAACACAACGCAACACATGTCCACTTTTCTTTGCATTTTTACTTTGTCTGGCATGTAATTCGCCCAAAAAGTCAAAGAGGGCTATTCCCGGATGTAGGATTATTTTGTGTCATCTGCATCATATTTAAACCCTTTAGTGCCCACCCTCAAATGAGACTACGCTGCCCAATAAAATAATGATGTATACATCTGTGGTTTGTTATATATTTTGGTAACACTTTTTTTTTTTGCACGCTATTAATGATCAACTTTCTTAAATGGTTTACAGAGAATTAAAAAATCATTTGTAAATGTTTTATAAAGACATTACATATTTTGTTATTAATAATTATTAAGCCATCTATTTATGTTCTTACCAGTGAGTAGCTAATAAAAAAGAATGCTTTGTAAATGTTTTACAAGTAGTTACTTAAGTATTTACTTACACTTCATAAATACTTTACTAATGCTTTATAGCATGCAGATAATATAAAGTGTTACCTATATTTTATATCATGAAATGCAGTGTGATTGGCAGCGTTGTGATGCAAGCCATTAGCAGTCATTTAAATCCAGCCAGTTCCAGAGTTGGGTCGGGAAGGACATCTGGCATTATAGTTATGCCAATTTATACAATACAAGCAAAACCCAGTGAAGCATGCTTTTATTGATTTTTGCAAAATGTTTAATTTGGTTGATTGGGCTACTCTGACATATTTTGACAATTTGCAGGATCCCAAATAAGGTGCTGGACACCATATCCAGCCTATACTTGGGTATCATAGGTGATTTTCAAACTGGGGGCAGAGGTGACGACTTCTATAAATTCTGGCATTCATCAGTGATGCATTCTGGATCCTACTTTGTGCTTCCATGGACTGGGTATTTATCAGTGCTCAGTTTGATCTCCAGGGAAATTTATCACAGTCCACCATTATTTTGTCCCTTGTCTGTTTGAAACGGAAATGGTTGTAGAGTATTATATCAGTGTACGAGCTAGATTATGCCCTGTACTGAATAAAACCAGTAAGACATCAGCTCCACCTCATCTACAACCCCTGGCAAAAATTATGGAATCACCGGCCTCAGAGGATGTTCATTCAGTTGTTTAATTTTGTGGAAAAAAGCAGATCACAGACATGACACAAAACTAAAGTCATTTCAAATGGCAACTTTCTGGCTTTAACAAACACTATAAGAAATCAAGAAAAAAATTTGTGGCTGTCAGTAACGGTTACTTTTTTAGACCAAGCAGAGGGAAAAAAATATGGACTCAATTCTGAGGAATAAATTATGGAATCACCCTATAAATTTTCATCCCCAAAGCTAACACCTGCATCAAATCAGATCTGCTCGTTAGTCTGCATCTAAAAAGGAGTAAATCACACCTTGGAGAGGTGTTGCACCAAGTGGACTGACATGAATCATGGCTCCAACACGAGAGATGTCAATTGAAACAAAGGAGAGGATTATCAAACTCTTAAAAGAGGGTAAATCATCACGCAATGTTGCAAAAGATGTTAGTTGTTCACAGTCAGCTGTGTCTAAACTCTGGACCAAATACAAACAACATGGGAAGGTTGTTAAAGGCAAACATACTGGTAGACCAAGGAAGACATCAAAGCGTCAAGACAGAAAACTTAAAGCAATATTTCTCAAAAATCAAAAATGCACAACAAAAGAAATGAGGAATGAATGGGAGGAAACTGGAGTCAACGTCTGTGACCGAACTGTAAGAAACCGCCTAAAGGAATGGGATTTACATACAGAAAAGCTAAACGAAAGCCATTCAGTGATGAATCTCGAATCTGCATTGGGCAAGGTGATGATGCTGGAACTTTTGTTTGGTGCCGTTCCAAAGAGATTTATAAAGATGACTGCCTGAAGAAAACATGTCAATTTCTACAGTCATTGATGATATGGGGCTGCATGTCAGGTAAAGGCACTGGGGAGATGGCTGTCATTACATCATCAATAAATGCACAAGTTTACGTTGATATTTTGGACACTTTTCTTATCCCATCAATTGAAAGGATGATTGGGGATGATGAAATCATTTTTCAAGATGATAATGCATCTTGCCATAAAGCAAAATCTGTGAAAACATTCCTTGCAAAAAGATACATAGGGTCAATGTCATGGCCTGCAAATAGTCTGGATCTTAATCCAATTGAAAATCTTTGGTGGAAGTTAAAGAAAATGGTCCATGACAAGGCTCCAACCTGCAAAGCTGATCTGGCAACAGCAATCAGAGAAAGTTGGAGCCAGATTGATGAAGAGTACTGTTTGTCACTCATTAAGTCCATGCCTCAGAGACTGCAAGCTGTTATAAAGCCAGAGGTGGTGCAACAAAATACTAGTGATGTGTTGGAGCGTTCTTTTGTTTTTCATGATTCCATCATTTTTTCCTCAGAATTGAGTGATTCCATATTTTTTTTCCCTCTGCTTGGTCTAAAAAAGTAACCGTTACTGACTGCCACAATTTTTTTTTTCCTGATTTCTTATAGTGTTTCTTAAAGCCAGAAAGCTGCCATTTGAAATGACTTTAGTTTTGTGTCATGTCTGTGATCTGCTTTTTTTCTACAAAATTAAACAACTGAATGAACATCCTCCAAGGCCGGTGATTCCATAATTATTGCCAGGGGTTGTATAAACAAATGAATTTTTCGTTGTACATTGATTCTCTACTTTATCAGATCATAAAAATAAATCTTGTGATATTATATTGACAAAAAACACACAGTAGATCCAGGATATGTCATCGATATCATGTATTGGATTTGGCAATGGAACATCTTTAGTGCCCCCAACAGAACATACATGTGGAACAGGGACATCCAGGCTTCCTTTCCTGACCTGCTGCTATCTCTACATGGCCATGGCTAATCTATAAATCAAAATCAAATCAATTTTATTTATATAGCACCAAATCACAACAAACAGTTGCCCCAAGGTGCTTTATATTGCAAGGCAAAGCCATACAATAATTACGGAAAAACCTCAACGGTCAAAACGACCCCCTGTGACCAAGCACTTGGCGACAGTGGGAAGGAAAAACTCCCTTTTAACAGGAAGAAACCTCCAGCAGAACCAGGCTCAGGGAGGGGCAGTCTTCTGCTGGGACTTGTTGGGGCTGAGGGAGAGAATCAGGAAAAAGGCATGCTGTGGAGGGGAGCAGAGATCAATCACTAATGATTAAATGCAGAGTGGTGCATATAGAGCAAAAAGAGAAAGAAACACACAGTGCATCATGGAACCCCCCAGCAGTCTAAGTCTATAGCAGCATAACTAAGGGATGGTTCAGGGTCACCTGATCCAGCCCTAACTATAGGCTTTAGCAAAAAGGAAAGTTTTAAGCCTAATCTTAAAAGTAGAGAGGGTGTCTCCCTGATCCGAATTGGGAGTTGGTTCCAGAGGAGAGGAGCCTGAAAGCTGAAGGCTCTGCCTCCCATTCTACTACTAAAAACCCTAGGAACTACAAGTAAGCCTGCAGTCTGAGAGCGAAGCGCTCTATTGGGGTGATATGGTACTATGAGGTCCCTAAGATAAGATGGGACCTGATTATTCAAAACCTTATAAGTAAGAAGAAGAATTTTAAATTATATTCTAGAATTAACAGGAAGCCAATGAAGAGAAGCCAATATGGGTGAAATATGCTCTCTCCTTCTAGTCCCTGTCAGTACTCTAGCTGCAGCATTTTGAATTAACTGAAGGCTTTTCAGGGAACTTTTAGGACAACCTGATAATAATGAATTACAGCAGTCCAGCCTAGAGGAAATAAATGCATGAATTAGTTTTTCAGCATCACTCTGAGACAAGACCTTTCTAATTTTAGAGATATTGCGCAAATGCAAAAAAGCAGTCCTACATATTTGTTTAATATGCGCATTGAATGACATATCCTGACCAAAAATGACTCCAAGATTTCTCACAGTATTACTAGAGGTCAGGGTAATGCCATCCAGAGTAGGGATCTGGTTAGACACCATGTTTCTAAGATTTGTGGGGCCAAGTACAATTAACTATAAGTGTAATTCAATTTGATTACTTCTACAAAACACATTTTTCTGGTTCAGTTTATGTGTTGGTCTGTCTATCTGTCTGTCTGAAAACGTTAAGGATGAGTTTCATTGAAATTTGGTGTAGATATATACTGTGCCTTGCAAAAGTATTCAGCCCCCTGGTATTTCACACAGTTTAATTTGTTTATGCCATTTCAAATACAAAAAGTAAATCAGCTTCTCAATATAAAAATATGGTATAATACCTGTAAATAATCAGTTTTATTGCCAGTTTTCTTCAAATAAGTCAGGGGATGGATACATGAAGATTTTCAACTCACTGAATATGTTTCGGACTTTATTTATATCAGTTATGAAGAAATACAAACAGTTTGGCACTCCATGATGAATCTGTATGGAGTAGACAGTTCTCAAAAAGTGACTGTGCAAGAATGAAAAGAGTGAGGAAAGCCAGTAAGACTCCCAGAGAACCCAAAGAAGATATAGGCTTCTGTGGCTGTGATTGGAGGAATTGTGCATAGTGCATGTTTTGCATTTTGTATGCCCACTTATACAACTTCATGATAGATGAGGATTTCCATTCACCAAAACATCAAATAGGCTTGCATCTCAGATGTACCTTCTGGCAAACTGTAGCTGAACTTTAAGGTCTTCTTTTTCAGAAAATCCTCCTTTGTACCAGATTTGTTCAACTTTGACTGTATACAGTATTTGCCTGATGTTTGGGAATAATAATAATAATAATAATATAATAATAATAATAACCTGCATGGGGGTAATGTCAGCTTTCAGATGTTTTCAATAAGAGTATTCCCTATTCACCAGCTTGTGTAATTATGTGGTAGCGGTGTTTCTGATCCTGATGATAGTGGTTCTAATCCAACCTTAAACTGGAAGAGGGAACATTGGCTGCAGAAATTGGAGTACTCATGCGTCGCTGACTAGACGGGTCATCCGTCCATGATGGTGGCCTTGGAGACATTCCATTTATAAACGCCATTGGGTGGCTAGAATATTGGCTACAAGCAAGATGAGATTACAACCCCCATCCACCAACCTGAGTAATAGGGCAGGTGATGGATTGCTGCACCTTGCAGGTTTGATCTTGGCAACGCCCCAATATTCTTGCAGAATAAAGTGACAGGCAATATATAACACATCAGTTAAGGCTGACTGCACTGCTAAAACCTTCTACCCCTTTTGGTACACCTGGAGATAAGCCTGAATGTTTGGCCTACTCTCAAAGCATTTTTTGCTTGATTTGTATGAAATAGGCTTTCTTCCTGGTTGCTGTCTACCCCAAAACAGTTTACAGAATAAATAATCTGCCATCTCCCTGCATGCTTTATACAGAAATGATCACAGGCCAGTGTTCCGACTGTAATTCTGAGCTGTTGGATTTATTTGGTCACTTGCAGTTCAAGGTTGTTCTAAACAGAATAAATCAGCTGAACTGCATGGACGTGCAAATTTTAGTTGCAGTCATGACAATCCCCAAAAAGTGTTTGGAATTGTGGATTTGCATAATGTTTAATAACTTATTATTTAACCAATTAATATTTATTTTGAACGTTATTCTAAAGCTCTGCCTGTCACAGTTTGGTTATGAATGAGAGTTAAAATCATTTCCATGAGACATCTGTGAGAAGACAATCCGGATCAAGGCTTGAAGTAAGTAACTTTTGAAGAAAGGACTTTTATTTTATTTTATTTATTTATTTACCTTGAGTGGCTTTCTGGAGGTTAATCCTCTTATTTCACAAACAGGAAATTCACAGTTTAAGATTGCCCATGCCGCATTCCCCTTGCGCATCTGTAGTTGCGTCAAGAACGACAGCCAATGTAAAACCTGTGCCAAATCAACATTCAAATTCACATCAGATCCCCAAGCAAAACAGAAGAGGCCAAAAGAAATTACTTTTGAGTATTTTTTCATCTCAAGGCAAGATAGGGGATGGTTCATGAAACTGGGTAGTATGGTATTATGGTATAAGTAGTGTTGTAGAACAATGTACAGGGTGGGCCAATAAAATGTTACCAATTTTTTAATTTGTACAATTTCCAAAATAACAGATTTCTTTTTCATTTTCAGGAATTGATATTCCTGAAAATGAAAAAGAAATTTGGAGAATCCCTCTTGAGATGTGTGCCAATCTCATCACAAACTTCAACGTGCGTGTTGCAGTTGTAATCAGTGTTGCCACAGTTACTTTGAAAAAGTAATCCAATTACTGATTACTGATTACTCCTTGAAAAAGTAACTTAGTTACTTTACTGATTACTCAATTGTAAAAGTAACTAAGTTAGATTACTAGTTACTTTTTTAGTTAATTTCCCCAGCTGCCGACAACAACCCACCTCAACATGACAATGATACCTGTTTTGCCAAAACTTACTTTATAGTCACCCTTTCTTAACTTCAATGAAAATAAATACTTGTTTTATAAAAACCTCTTTCTTGACCTCATATTTAACTATTGACAGCACTGTAACAGTAAAACTTGTAGTTTCGAACCTACATTGTTTATAAATGTAACTATTAAATTCATTCTAGCATTTTTCTAACATTTAAATTCTCTCTAAATATTTTACTTGTCGAAATTAATATTATTTTAAGTAGCATTAGTAGTTGTAGTAAAAAAAAAAGGCTTCAAAACTGGACCTTTAATCCAGGGGTGTTGTGGGGAAGGGGGGCACATCCCTCCCCCACGCCCCCATTCCATCTGGATTCGCCCCTGCTTTGGCCTTTGAGCACAAAGAATGGATAACATTTATTTATGCAGAAAACATGACCAAATTTACAGGTAAGAAAGTTTTATTGCGTTTTCACATCATGTGGTCCTCAGAAAGAGAGTTTAGGTGCATTTGAGTGGAAAATAGTGTTAGTTGTTGACGCGTCACGATACGGAGCGGCTCAGCTCAGAATTCTAAATAAAGGAGGGAAGAAAGTATAAAAATGTCTTGGTAAAGCTCAGTGCAGGTGTGCTGATCACCGCGCTTTAAGAGGTGAGGACGAGTCGAGCAGCTGCAAAAAACCGTGGATGAAAAGCTCACAGCTCGTTGAAAGTGGTCAGTTCAGTCGAACCCCGACCCAAAGCCCACGGACCAAGTTTAATGCTGCTATCGACCCACAATGAAAAATAATAGTGACGCACAGTGACATGGAGAAGTAACTTTAATCTGATTACTGATTTGGAAAGATTAACGCGTTAGATTACTCGTTACTAAAAAAAGTGGTCAGATTAGAGTAACGCGTTACTAAGTAACGCGTTACCGGCATCACTGGTTGTAATCCAGAGAAGAGGAGCATGGATTGAACATGTCATCAATTATTGAACTGTGCGGAAAAAAAGAAACAAAGTGGGAAACCTTTGGTATCAAATGTTAATATGATGCTTCTGTTACAAGTCTGTAAATAAAATTTTCGAATATGTTCTCATTTCAAAAACCTGTGTACGATCCAAAAGTGGCAACATTTTATTGTAAGCAATCTGGAATGTTTTGGAACATATTTATAAAATTCATGACATCTGGATAAATTGTGATTAAAAAAAGAAGTGAATAATTGACTTTAATTTTGCATATAAGTGATAATCTTGTGTAAAAGTAGCTGAAATTGAACATTCGGTACAGAATGCATTAATTGGGACCTACCGTTCTAAGCAGAAGCCCACTTCTGTTCCTCCACCGCAACATGAAACCCATAGCATGCCATGCTCTTCAACAGAAGACAGTTTTGAGATGTTTTGATGAGATTTGTGGAAAAGTGTGGGGAAAATGTGGGAAGAGGAAGTTGTGTTTTGTGCAAAACACAACAAAGTCTATCAGTTTGAACATTAAATATCTTGTCTTTGTGGTGTATTCAATTGAATATAGGTTGAAGAGGATTTGCAAATCATTGTATTCTGTTTTTATTTACATTTTACACAACGTCCAAACTTAATTGAAATTGGGGTTGTATATATGAGAGAGAGGGCAAGTCTGCAGTTTGCTTAAAAAATCCACTTGTAATTATGGTCAATTAGAAGTTTTGTTACATTGTGTATGTGTGTGCATATGTGGGGGTGGGGGAGGCTCTGAGACAAGTCTAGCTGGGACAGCAGGGCTGAGGGTTACCGCCAGACACATCTCAGGAGAAACCGGGGCACATTTGCAATCACCCTGAGTTCAAAAGGGTAATTTATTCACAGTCTGTGGTTAACGTAGTGCTGCTCAAAATGCCAGTGGGATTGTGTCGGGAAGCACAGACACATTATTTTCTTTTCTTTCTCTTCTCTCGCCTTCCTGTTTTATTTTCCTCTGCAGCTTTTGGCTTGCCGTCCCCGCCACCGCCTGTTGTTGTTTCTGCGAGCCCTGTGTGGCGTCTTTTAACACTCGCCGGCGAGCATATTTCACTTTTACACTCATCCGCATTGACGTCCCAGCGCTGATTGAATTTTGAGGCGCTGTGGCGTCTGCCATTATCATCCTCATCGTCTTGAGTGGTTTATCTCTGGCCTCGGCTCGGTGTGACGCCAAGGCTGCAGCGGTGGGGGTTGAGGTCTGCTCGTGCTTTTTTATTATTATTATTTGTGCGGTTATACCGGCTTCAATCTGGATGCTGAAGATTGCGGCTGGAAGTTTATGCGTGTGCATGCATGTGTTGCAGTAATTATTTTGTCCTAACGAGCAGAGGTTAGAGCAGCCTCAGTTTGATAATGATTCTCAGTCCGGTTCCAGCCAGTGTTGGCTTTTTCTCCACCTCATCGCGCTTGGCTGAGGATGTGGCTCCAGTGAGAACCGCACCTGCCAGGTTCAGTTAGGATCACTGGGTCTCGCCACAATCTGTGGAGAAAAATTCCACCCAATTGGTTTTACCACGTCGTGATCGCGACAATCCGCCCTCAGACATGTGCAGAACACACCACCTCTGCAGTGGTCTTCTGGGGTTAATATGAAGTCTTGTGAAACGTTCTCCTTCTTCTTCAGACGGTTCAATACTGAGCCGTGTGCATTCTTTGGCAGAGCGGGAAATTGCCTTTCCCCCTGTGTGTCGTAGCCAGGTTGTTATGTATGCTCTGCTGCAGAGGCGGCGGTGTTGACATGAGCCTGAGCTGCTGCCACGCTGTCTTGATTTGAGGTGAAACCTTAGTCTAGCTCTTGCATCCCTGGTGTAACGCCATCAACCCCGCTACCTTTTACACCCTCCTGTTCACCCGCGCACATTCTCCCTCGCTCTCTTTGTTGTTGATGTTATCTTATGCCTTTTCCCTGGTGCTCTCCCTGGCGGTTGATGGAATGATTTTTGAAGGCGCGTGCAGGTAGGGCGCAGACAATGTGGAGCTGTGCTAATTGAGCCTTCTTTGTGCCTGGTCACTGCAGTGTGCCGAGGCGGGAGGCCCACGACTGAATCCAAGCAGCACTCAAGAGCCCCGCTGGATCGATAACACGGCAACTTAACAAAACAGAGACATGCCGAGTGGCCAGATCAGGGTCATTATTGTCTCTGCCGAGCCACGCTTCCACCTGGGACTGATCAATAGGAGACTATGGATCAAGATAAACATCCCCACCACCGCTTTCTCTCTGTTCTTATTGTGACAGAGAACTGAAGTTAAACCTTGATGACCTGTGGATGTTTTCACCAAAATGTCAAATCCAATAATAAAGCCACATCAACACAACACACAGCCACATCCAGAAGTATTTGGACAGTAACACAATTTCTTTAATTTTGCATCTTTGCACCATCATAATAGGGCAATGATCAGAATGTCTTGTCATATACAGGTTAGGATAAAAAACCCTAAAAAAAAAAAAAAGAAAAAAGAAAAAAATCACATAAAGTATTCACAGCCTTTGCCATGAAGCTCAAAATTGAGCTCAGGTGCATCCTATTTCCACTGATCATCCTTGAGATGTTTCATACAACCTAATTGGAGTCCACCTGGGGTAAATTCAGTTGATTGGACATGAATTGGAAAGACACACCTGTCTACATACAAGGTTCCACAGTTGACAGTGTATATCAGAGCACAAACCAAGCATGAAGTCAAAGGATTTGTCTGTAGACCTCCGAGACAGGACTATCTTGAGGCACAAATCTGAGGAAGGGTACAGAAACATTTCTGCTGCTTTGAAGGTCTCAAAGAGCACAGTGGCCTCCATCATCCATAAATGGCAGAAGTTTGGATCCACCAGGACTCTTCCTAGAGCTGGTTGCCCTTCTAAACTGAGCAATCAGGGAGAAGGTCTGTAGTCAGGGAGGTGACCAAGAACCCAATAGCTATTGGGTTTAACAGTATTTCTCTGTGGGGAGAGGAGAACCTTCCAGAAGGACCACCATCTCTGCAGCAATCCACCAATCAGGCCCGTATGGTAGAGTAACCAGACAGAAGCCACTCTTTTGTAAAAGGTACATGGCAGCCCACCTGGAGTTTGCCAAACGGCACCTGAAGGACTCTCAGACCATGAGAAACAAAATTCTCTGGTCTGATGAGACAAAGATTGAACTCTTTGGCATAATGCCAGACTAAAATGCTTTAATGTTAAGAGGAAATCAGGCAGGTTTTTCAGCAGCAGGAACTGGGATACTAGTCAGGATTGAAGGAAAGATGAATACAATGTACAGAGACATCCTGGATGAAAACCTGCTCCAGAGTGCTCTTGACCTCAGACTGGAGTGACAGTTCATCTTTCAGCAGTATGACCCAAAGCATGCAGCCAAGATATCAAAGGAGTGGCTTCAGGACAACTCTGTGAATGTCCTTGAGTGACCCAGCCAGAGCCCAGACCTGTATCCCATTGAATATCTCTGGAGAGATCTGAAAATGGCTGTACACTGATGCTTCCCATCCAACCTTATGGCTCTTGAGAGGTGCTGCAAAGAGGAATGTGTAAACTGCAGAAAGATAAGCTTGTGGCATCATATTCAGGATGACTTGAGGGTGTGAATACTTATGTACATTTGATTCTTAGTATTTTAGGTTTAATAAATTTGCAAAAATTAAAAAAAAAAACTTTTTCATGTTATCATTATGGGGTGTTGTGAGTAGAATTTTCAGGGATAAAATTCATTTTAGGAAAAGGCTGTAACATAACAAATTGTGGAAAAAGTGAAACGCTGTGAACACTTTCCGGATGCACTGCAGATGTTTATCTTTAATCCAAGGGATTTAACTTAAACATCACATTCACTATTTAGGTATTATAGCCATTTTATGTACAGCTCCTCTTTTTTTTTTATAGAAATACAACAGTATGGTACGTGGTCATTCTTTCTGGACCAGGAAGCTCTCAAATAAGAGTGAGAGTGCAAGAAGCAGAGTCATGAGGGAAGCCATCAAGATACCTATGAAAACTCAAAAGAAGTTGGCTTCTGTGATTGTGACTGAAGAAATCATGCATGATACAAATTTTGTCTTTTTACACAGTCACTTCATTTTCGGAAGATGGGAATTGGACAAGCTAAATATAAGGATTGCTGTTCATACAAATTATCACTTTATCAGCCATTTTTCTTTTGTCAACTCTGAATTCTCTTGTACTTTATCAACATCAGTCATTTAAGTATTATATTTCTGTATGGTAAATCTGCCTAGAGTAGGGGATTCTTAAAAAGTGACTGAGAAGAGTGACTGCAAGAAAGAGACTGATGGAATCATCGGCTTGTGTGACTACGCTTGGAGAGACTATGCAACATCATGCTGGTGTGGTTAAAAAATAAAGAAACAGGATTTCAGCTACAGTTTGCCAGTAGGCACACAGGAGACTCTGATCTGTTTTCTGGTGTTTAAACCTTACTGTGTCTGGTGTTTAAACCTTACTGTTTATCAAAATTTCAGGAAGACTTTAAGACAAGTCTTTGGACAAACATTTGTGTAAACTCGAACTGCAAAAAAAAATAAATAAAGGTTTGGAATTATTGAACAAACTGGAAAAATGTTATGGTGTTTGGCATGACTGTTGTCCTGTTTATGGGAAAAAAGGGACATGGAAACCTATACCTGTTACTATAGCTAAACAAAAATGATACACTGATACAGTTGCCAATGACTCAGTCAAGCATCTCCAGAAGTGATGTCACAGAGAAGCAATGAAGCTTCACATTATTTAAATAAATTTATTAATTTATGTATCTAAGATGCATCTGTCTGTTTGTATGTGGCTCGCATATCTCTCTGACTGTTCGACCTCATCTTTCGGCTTGCACATGGCATGATGACTTTTTGGGGGATTAATTTTCAAAACGTTTATTTTGAAGTTATCATTATTGGCACAAGGCGGAACATTCTCACACACCAGTTTTGACAAAGATCGTCTGCAAAGCTCCCACTTTTCTATACGAATACATACTTCCTATGAGCACTGCACTAGTTTCTGTACACATAACCATAAACTCATAATGATAATAATAATTTGAATTAAAATATTATTAATAAGCAGTTATAATATGCAATCCTTCTGGGGTCAGAATGAATTTTAAACAACCACCACTTTATATGTGCAGCAAATGCAAACATTTCAAATCCATTATTTCTTGTTGGTTTACACATTTGTTTCATAATGCGAGATTGTAATAACAAAAATCGACTGTCAAATATTAACAAATTAAATTTCATGCCAACATGAAATTTGATTTTTGTTTGTTTGTTTATTCAGTCACTTTTAGTAAAAATGTTTGTCTGCCTTTCCACTTTTGTGACATTTGTTAAAGGTTTAATTAAACTTAATTCATTCTGTAGGTTAATACAACCCCTGGCAGAAATTATGGAATCACCGGCCTCAGAGGATGTTCATTCAGTTGTTTAATTTTGTAGAAAAAAAGCAGATCACAGACATGACACAAAACTAAAGTCATTTCAAATGGCAACTTTCTGGCTTTAAGAAACACTATAAGAAATCAAGAAAAAAAGATTGTGGCAGTCAGTAACGGTTACTTTTTTAGACCAAGCAGAGGAAAAAAATATGGAATCACTCAATTCTGAGGAAAAAATTATGGAATCACCCTGTAAATTTTCATCCCCCAAATTAACACCTGCATCAAATCAGATCTGCTCATTGACATTGACCCTATGCCATGACATTGACCCTATGTGTCTTTTTGCAAGGAATGTTTTTGCAGTTTTTGCTCTATGGCAAGATGCATTATCATCTTGAAAAATGATTTCATCATCCCCAAACATCCTTTCAATTGTCCAAAATATCAACATAAACTTGTGCATTTATTGATGATGTAATGACAGCCATCTCCCCAGTGCCTTTACCTGACATGCAGCCCCATATCATCAATGACTGTGGAAATTTACATGTTCTCTTCAGGCAGTCATCTTTATAAATCTCATTGGAAAGGCACCAAACAAAGGTTCCAGCATCATCACCTTGCCCAATGCAGATTCGAGATTCATCACTGAATATGACTTTCATCCAGTCATCCACAGTCCACAATTGCTTTTCCTTAGCCCATTGTAACCTTGTTTTTTTCTGTTTAGGTGTTAATGATGCCTTTCGTTTAGCTTTTCTGTATGTAAATCCCATTTCCTTTAGGCGGTTTCTTACAGTTCGGTCACAGACGTTGACTCCAGTTTCCTCCCATTCGTTCCTCATTTGTTTTGTTGTACATTTTTCGATTTTTGAGACATATTGCTTTAAGTTTTCTGTCTTGACGCTTTGATGTCTTCCTTGGTCTACCAGTATGTTTGCCTTTAACAACCTTCCCATGTTGTTTGTATTTGGTCCAGAGTTTAGACACAGCTGACTGTGAACAACCAACATCTTTTGCAACATTGCGTGATGATTTACTCTCTTTTAAGAGTTTGATAATCCTCTCCTTTGTTTCAATTGACATCTCTCGTGTTGGAGCCATGATTCATGTCAGTCCACTTGGTGCAACAGCTCTTCAAGGTGTGTTCACTCCTTTTTAGATGCAGACTAACGAGGAGATCTGATATGATGCAGGTGTTAGTTTTGGGGATGAAAATTTACAGGGTGATTCCATAATTTTTTCCTCAGAATTGAGTGATTCCATATTTTTTTCCTCTGCTTGGTCTAAAAAAGTAACCGTTACTGACTGCCACAATCTTTTTTTCTTGATTTCTTATAGTGTTTCTTAAAGCCAGAAAGTTGCCATTTGAAATTACTTTAGTTTTGTGTCATGTCTGTGATCTGCTTTTTTTCTACAAAATTAAACAACTGAATGAACATCCTCCGAGGCCGGTGATTCCATAATTTTTGCCAGGGGTTGTATATTTAGTGCTGTAAAACAAAAACAAAATTAGTGACTTCTGGGGCTTTCATAGATTTAGATATATTTATATTTAAATTTATTTACTTTTATACATTTAAATTTTTCATGATGTCAAATGGGAAAAAATTAAATCAGGCATCTTTATGTTAAAACACTGTGGCACCTCCATGCTGGATCGTGCACAGAGATCCATACCACACGGCTAAACTGTCAAATGGTAATCCTCATATTAGTCTCTCTAAGTAACCATTTGTTTAGCAAAAAGTCATTCTAGAGTTATGGTAAATGGACTGCATTTATATAGCGCTTTTCCATCTGCATCAGAAGCTCAAAGCGCTTTACAATTATGCCTCACACCCTGATGTCAGGGTGCTGCCATATATGACGCTCAGTACACACCGGGAGCAATGGGGGATTAAAGATCTTGCCCAAGGGCACTTAGTGATTTTCCAGTAAGACGGGGATTTGAACTGAGAAGCTTCTGGTCTCAAGCCCAACACCTTAACCACTTAACCAGAAAGATACAATTGGAATGGTTTGATTACCATTTACAGTTGGCTATGAAAGACTTGGGTGTTAACTTCGTGTTAAAGTCAGAACAAGAAGCTGCACTGAAAGAGATCTATCTGGGAAGAGACACATTCTGTGTGTTGTCGCTGCAACGAGAGCGGCACGCTGAGCAGGGTGGCGAAAGTAGTCCGGCGAGCTCAGTCTGTGGGTGCGAGCTATCCCACAGTTCCAGTTACCCAAGGATCCTCCAAAGAGACCTAGGTCCAAAGACCTAGGGAACTGGGTCCTGGTGTTTCCTGCATGGTTGTGTTTGCATGAGAAGCCCATGATTAGTGTCTCATATTGAAGACTTGTATTCTCCTTGAGGGTCCATCACCCTAACACTTAAAGCAGGGCTGAACCAGCGAACAGTCTTATCTTGTGCTTGCTCCTGTGTTTCCATATTTTCTTCAGTTTAACCCTATTCAGGACTTTAGTGAGCACAATATGGAGAAAGTATTTGCCATGGGGTCCAATGGACCCCAGAACTCCTGAATAGGGTTAATCAGAAGGTTTTCTGGAAACTGCATCAAACTTACCAGTTAAAACATTTTTATTTATTTATTTATTTTTTTGGTGGTAGCTCAAATGACAGGAATGCCAAACTCGATCATATGAGTGGAGTTGAATCTGGGTTCAGTACCTTTGTTTCACATCACCCCACCCCTTTCTAACTCATCACATCAATTACCTTATGAAGCACAAATGACCTGGAGATATATTTATAAGAGCTTAATTGCTTCCAATAAATTATAACACAGTGACTGGAGCTTGCATAATGTAACGAGCAATTAAGCACAGAAAAGCTTCAAATTTTCAATGAGACCACCTTGACCCTCTACAGAATGATGCCGTTTCATTTTATCTGAGTTCATATTAGTATTGATTCTTCCCTGTTGTCTATCCCGCACCTTTTTCAGTATGAAATATAGTATTAAGTACCTATTATGAGCTGGATAAAGAGGTAAATGGCTGATCTATCATCCAAAAGCTAATGTGATGAGTCTATACCATAGAGACAGATAGAAGTAGAGGGCAGATTCCGTATACCTAAATACTGCAAATGTTTCATCAAGAGGAGCAGTCCACCATCACTGAATGAGGCTGGAAATGCTCCCGAACAATATAAACCAATCCATTGTACTAAACCAGTCACTTGAAAATGAAGTTGTACATACTGCCCGTACAACAGCACCCCAGACCCTTTACTGTCTCCTTGTGGGTGGTGAGTCAACATGGAGGTGGCACCTTGTTGTTTTTCAAGATGACTCCAACCATGCCCTATGGTTGTTTATCCAGCCACCTACCACCCCCCCCCCCCACCCCCGCCCCCGTTCTGGCTGCTCACCTGGATTCCTTAATCCAGGTGAGTGACTGCTTCCTTCCTTGTGTACATCTTTAAGGGTCTATCTGATTTGCCCTTTGTATGTCTGCTCACCTGCGACCAATTTGCCAAGGGTGGCCCTACCAGGAGATAATGCTCAAGACAACAAAACTCCCAGGATCACTTGAGCACACAGACTCCTCCAATGCGATAAGGTGATCGGATCCAGGGAGAGACCAGGCACATCCAAGGACAGGACAAGCTGGAGGAACTGTATTTCCCAGCTGGTTTGGGAATGCCTCAAGATTCATCAGGAAGAGTTAAAGGATGTGGTCATGGATGGTGAAGTGTGGGGTCGGCTGCTTGGTCTACTACCACGATGACTTGGGTCAGGATAAGTGGCGGAAAATATTTATTAATTTTCCGCCACTTATTCTCTGTGGTCTGCAGAAAACCTCAGTTGTGACAGTGAGTGAGAACGTGGATATGATTGAATGAAATCCTCACTCATCTTCAACTCCTTACACCAATTAAGGGTCTCAAGGGGCTGCAGCCTATCCCAGCAATCATAGGGCATGAGGCGGGGTACATCTTGGTACAGGACGCCAGTCTGTCGCAGGGCCACATATAGACAAACAAACACATTCACACCCGCACGCACACCTACCGACAATATAACATTTCCAATCCACCTAACCTGCGTGTCTTTGGATGTGTGAGGATCCCATGACTTTCTTGGTGTAAGCCAACAGTGCTAAGCGCTAATCCACCTTGCTGCTCTTAAAGAAATCCTGAAAATCAATAAATTAATAATACTTTATACAAAAGCATTTGATGAAAAACTATATTTTCCTGCTTTGAATTCACCATTTTGGGACAGAATGTCGTTGAACACTTTTGAATTGGAGTCACGAACCAGCGCTATGCACAGTTAACATCAGTTCTAACTGTAATGTTTAAGAGTCCATCCATGCACAATAAAATGAGCGCTGCAAGTTTTTCCCCTTTCGTGACAGTCGCCTTGGTGGCACAGTCATATGATGGGTCCTCTAGGTCTGCCTTCAGTCTCTATGGTCAATACCTATCTGTGAAGTGACAATACACAGGTACACACTTAGTGCACATATTCTTGTTATATACACGTCCAGGAGTACAGGGCCTGTGTGGTGCTCAGTCTCTCATCAGTGTGCCTCTAAAAAGCTGCAAATGACACTTGGTATTAAAATGTCAAATTGCTCTGCACTTAGACTGAAGTGATTTTGGTTGTGATTATGCACCATTTCCCCCATCAACACAGGAGGGGGAAAAAAAAAAAAAAAAATCAAAAAATGTGCTAATTGGTGGTGGGGATTGGTGAGAGAATTCAGTATTTTTACACTTCTGACTTCCAAATGAGTTTGAGAAAGGAGTGGTTGTCACTCCGGTATAGATGTTTTTAGGAGGTGGAGGAGAAGGGGGAGGCGGTGTGCGTGCTGGCTCAGACTCAAATTGAAATGATGCACTGTTCCCCCTCACTGCGACTGGGGCTCACAGTAATTAAATGCCTCATTGTTGCTTCTTGGGAATTTGTATTGAATATTTCATCGGGCATAATGATTATTTGGGTGTGGGTGGGACGTGGATGTAATCACCTTGGCTGGCTCTTTGATGAAATACTTGGCTTGGGGTTGTGCATTATGGATGCTTTAAATGCCCTTCTGGGTTTTTACTTTACTTAATGTGCCTGCTCTCTCAAATGCCCATTAAGCCAATGCTGTTAACAAAATTATTGATTATTGGCTTCCAAATGTGCCATTTCTAAATGTGTAGTTTGTTTATTTTCAGTAATTTGCTGTCATCTGCAGAAAACATCATGATCAGTGACAATGAGTCAGAACGTGGAAATGAAAACATGTCTTCTTCTTGTCTCCAACAGAGGACGCCGGTGAACAATGGCGAGGCTTTTCGGTGGTTCTTTTAAGTGGCAAGCAACAGTCGCCATGGCCATCCCATCCGCCGAGGCAGGTGGGACTCTTGACACTCTGCCTGGAGCACTTGATGGGTTCCTACAACGTGACACGTTCAACAGCTTTGGAGAATAAAAGCAGACAGACAGAAGATAAATGAAAACATAATGGTGTTGTTTTAACTCTGTAATTTCCTTTTCTGTGTAATTATTGTACCTTTTGACAGTATTATAATGTATATTTTTGGTGTCTATGAATGTGTTTTCAGTGTCGTGGCTGTAGAAAGGCAGCCGATCCTATGTAAAGAACTCAAACAGACAATCATATGACTATACTGAACCCGTCAAACACAAGAGGCCACAAAGATCGACAACAACAACAAACTTTACTCTGGAGCAATAACCTATTTTGTTATTATTATTTTCTGTTGACTCTTGATTTTTTTTTTTCCAGACGCGTCATCTCGATATACTTGATTTGATTTGGGAACTGTTTTGAAATGCAAAAGTGATGTAAAGAGTTTGAGTGGACTTCAAAAGACAGAAAGATATCATTCGGCCCACAACCACGGTAAATTTCCACATGTGCTCCTGCCACAAGTGTGATTGGTCACAGCATCACATGCGTGTGTCACAATTCAGAGGCCGGTGATTTTTTTTTTTCTTTTTAGTAAACTACAAATGTGTAGTTATCAGAATATGATTCATGGGATTTTCAGATTTGACTGATTTATATGTCAGAAGACAATTATGAAAGCCTGCCTTTGACAGCTGGAAAACAATGCTGGCAATTATGGAACAATATGGAAAAAAAATCCACAAAAATTGAAATTGCAATATAAAATGACAAATTTTTAATTTTCAATCTCTGTTATGAGGAACAAGGTTAATCAATTGACTTCGACTCAATTTTGAGAGAAAAATTGTAGTCGTAACTGAGGTTTTAAAATGTCAGAATTGTGAGATGAAAGTTCAAACTTTGACTTTCAAAGGCATTGATAGGAAATGTCAAAATTTCAACTTTCTATATCATAGTTATGATCTTAAAAGTCGACATTTTGCCATGATAATAATAGATAAAAGTAAAAAAAAAGTATTTCAAAGTCAGTTATCACGCATTAAACACTGTGTGAAATAATAGAATTTGGAAATTGATGTTCCATGTTTTAAGTTTCATAACTGTGTTTTAGAAAGTTTAATTTATACTTTTGTATCACATAATTGACAAACAGTTGAAATCTGAACATTTATTTCAGAGCTATGTCATGGAATTTTGACCATCACGAGAGCTATGAAGGCCAAAATTCAGACTTTCTAAATCAAAACAGATTTAACACATCACTTTTCAGCTTTATCAACTTTCAATCATTATAACATTAAAGGTCAGCATTTCAAATTTCTTAATCATGCTTTTGAGATACAGACTCTAAATAATTATTTCTCCATCATAATTATGAGATAAAATGTCAGGTCTGACAGACTAATTATTGTCACAAATGCATAAATTTTAATATTCAAATTCGTAACTATGAAAATGTTTGCATCAACATTTAAGTGACTGTGAAATAAAATGACATTTCATATGTTTATATAAGTTGTAAGATTAAAAATTGAAGTGATTAGGATTAAAAAAAAAGTCAAAATTACATTAGTAGTGTGGTAGAGAAGCTTGAATCTTTGACTGGACTGGGTTGCTTGACGTGAGGACGTTTCGCTTCAAATCACAGAAGCTTCCTCAGCTAAAATTCTTGCTCTGGTAGTCTGACGTCTGTCTTGACTCTTGTAGAGAAGAATTCTTCTGTGATTTGAAGTGAAATGTCCTCACGTCAAGCAACCCAGTCCAGTCAAAGATTCAAGCTTCTCTACTATGGAAACCACCTGGACAACTGAGAGCCTACACAGAAACATTAGTAGTGTGATTATTTTTCCTATTGTTCCATAATTAAGAGGCCCCCCACCACTACCTTACTTGCGCATGGTAATAGTATTTACTATTTCTGGTGCTACAAGTTGCTGACATGTCATGAGGCAGTGATGAACCATTCTGCAACCACGACTGTCGTGGAGGGGTATAAAAAGAACTACAGCAAATGCACATGATCACTGGCCTATCTGTTCATGTTTTTGTCTTACATTTTGAAGTGTAGGAACTTTGGGCTTTTGCTGACAGTGTTACAAGTCTTTCAGAGTACAGCATTATGTGAGGGGCTTTGCCTTGTGGAGTGATTTTACTTTTTTAAACATACTCTCCCATTTCTAAAAAGGCATATAAAAGTAATGTTCTGCAAATATTTTGTTTAACATAGTTTTTGTTTTAACTGCTGGAAAACACTACTGCTCAATGAAAAATGGAGAATGAACGAACCACTCTACAAGCCCCACCCACTGGCTCTACACCCACACGTTCATTTGTATACTGGGCTGTAGCTGTTTTAATTTTTGATGCAGAAAGCTGTGGTTGTAACAGATTCAGACTTTAGGTAACACAAAGATATCTGCCCTGTTCAACAGATTACTGTGAAAAAATACTATAACATCAGACAGTGAAACATTCTTGGAGATTTTTACATTGAGTAGAGAGTGTCTTTAAAATATGATTGGGAATCATTTGATATAACCATGGAGGTTTCAGGGCCCTATCTTAACAGTGGACTCAAAACTATAGTGCAGCAGATAAACAATCTTTCAAATGGTGGTACAAGCACCAGATTCAGCACAAATAATGCTTAGACGTTACTGTTTTGAAAAACCAGACTATCCGCTTGATTTTTCAATAGGCAGCCAAATAGGGGTTAATGAAGAATTACACAGGTCAAAATTTAGAAATGCTCAAATCACATTCAATAGTATGCCATATTATTCGACTAATAAATATTCCAAAAAGGTATAGTTTGGACTATCTTTGACTGAATGTTGTGGAGTTATGGGGTAAAAACAGCAAAAATTGTTGTGAAAGTGTAGTGACACGGACCCACAACAGGGGGCGCAAATGAACGGTCAATAGATGAGCCAAAAAGTAACAATTCAATGTTGTGAAGGTGCACAACAAATACACAGACAATCTCAGACTCGGATAACAGTCAATCCACAAAGGTGACGTGTGGGCAGGCTCGAGGATAGAAGACGTCTGTCCTGAGAAGAGCCGGAAGCACACGATTTCCGCCGCCACCGAACCTGGTGAATACTGGAGCCGCCAAGTCCTGAATTCCCAGGTGATCACCGTCCCCGACTGTCGGATCTGGTACTGCTGGCGAAGAACAAAGACAGTCAAGTGTGAGTGTGTGTACACCCCATAACAACAACGGTGGGAATGCCACCTCCACCTCTAACACACACTCGTGCAGCGTCTGTTTAACCACTTATCTGACGGACGTAGGACGAAACAGTCGTGACCCACGCCGGTCCTCTGGTTGACAGCTGCAAAACAATAGCTCTTGGAATCAATTAATACAGGCAGAGAAAGTTACCTCCATAGAAGTACGATATCTCGGCAACGAGGTGGAGATGACGTCTGGTCTTTATGGAGTGAGATGCTGTAGAGTAGATGGGTGACAGCTGTCACCCCCGGCTGTGTCCGTGGCAGCAGCGCCCTCTCGTGCCTGAAGCCCGCACTTCAGGCAGGGCGCCCTCTGGTGGTGGGCCAGCAGTACCTCCTCTTCTGGCGGCCCACACAACAGGACCCCCCCCCTCAACGGGCGCCTCCTGGTGCCCGACCAGGCTTGTCCAGGTGGCGGCGGTAGAAATCGGCCAGGAGGGCCGGATCCAGGATGAAGCTCCTCTTCACCCAGGAGCGTTCTTCGGGTCCATACCCCTCCCAGTCCACCAAATACTGGAACCCCCGGCCCATCCGACGGACGTCCAGGAGCCGGCGCACCGTCCAAGCCGGCGCCGGTCCGGGAGCACAGAGGGGTGAGGTGTGGTGAGGTTTGATCCTTGAAACATGAAAGACCGGGTGGATCCGCAGTGAAGCTGGGAGTTGGAGCTTCACTGCGGCAGGACTGAGGACTTTGAGGATTTTGTATGGTCCGATATATCCGTCCTTGAGTTTCGGGGAGTCCACCTGGAGGGGGATGTCCTTCATGGATAGCCACACCTCCTGCCTGGGCTGGTAAGCAGGGGCCGGGGATCGCTGGCGGTCTGCATGGGTCTTCGCCCTCGTCCGGGCCTTCAACAAGGCAGACCGGGCGGAGCGCCACACCCGACGGCACTTCCGCAGGTGGGCCTGGACCGAGGGCACACCAACCTCTCCCTCCACCACGGGAAACAACGGGGGCTGATACCCCAAACACACCTCAAATGGGGAGAGGCCGGTGGCAGAGGACACCTGGCTGTCATGCGCATACTCGATCCAGGCCAGATGTTCACTCCAGGCCGTCGGGTGTGCGGACATCACACAGCGCAGGGCTTGCTCCAATTCCTGATTGGCCCGTTCTGCCTGTCCATTGGTCTGCGGGTGATACCCGGACAAGAGGCTCACAGTGGCCCCCAGTTCCCGGCAGAAGCTCCTCCAGACGTATGAGGAGAACTGGGGACCACGATCAGAGACGATGTCGGTTGGGTATCCCATGCAGACAGACGATGTGGTGGACCAGGAGGTCTGCTGTCTCCTGGGCTGTTGGGAGCTTCGGGAGGGCCACGAAGCGGGCCGCCTTGGAGAATTGGTCCACTATCGTGAAGATGGTGGTGTTGCCCTGGGACGGCGGGAGGCCCGTGACGAAATCCAGGCCGATATGGGACCAGGGGCGATGAGGCACAGGAAGTGGCTGGAGAAGTCCTTGGGACGTTTTGTGGTCCGCCTTGCCCCTGGCACAGGTGGTGCAGGCCTGGATGTACTCCCAGACGTCGGCCTCCATAGACGCCCACCAGAAGCGCTGCCGGACAACTGCCAAGGTCCTTCGCACCCCTGGATGACAGGAACAGGAGAGCTTGGAACCATGACAGAAGTCCAAGACTGCAGCTCTGGCCTCTGGTGGGACGTACAGACGGTTCTTCGGACCAGTTCCGGGGTCCGGGCTCCGTGCCAGGGCCTCCCGGACGATCTTCTCCACGTCCCAGGTGAGGGTGGCCACGATAGTGGACTCAGGCAGGATGGGCTCCGGTGGATCCGACAGTGCAGTTTTGACCTCCTCTTCGTGTACCCGGGACAAGGCATCCGACCTCTGGTTCTTGGTCCCGGGGCGATAGGTGATCCAGAAGTCAAAATGCCCGAAGAACAGTGACCAGCGGGCTTGCCTGGGGTTCAGCCGCTTGGCGGTCCTGATATACTCCAGGTTCCGATGGTCAGTGAAAACCGTGAACAGCAGAGACGCTCCCTCCAACAGGTGTCTCCACTCCTCAAGAGCCTCTTTCACCGCAAGGAGTTCTCGATTGCCGACGTCATAGTTCCGTTCAGCCGGGGTCAACCTGCGAGAAAAGTAGGCACACGGGTGAAGAACCTTATCGGTCTCTCCGCTCTGGGATAGCACGGCTCCTATCCCTGAGTCAGAGGCGTCCACTTCAACCACAAACTGGCGGCTAGGGTCGGGCTGCACCAAAACTGGCGCAGTAGAGAACCGTCGTTTCAACTCCTTGAACGTGGTTTCGCACCGATCCGACCAGGTGAAGGGGACTTTTGGAGAGGTCAGGGCTGTCAGGGGGCTAACTACCTGACTGTAGCCCTTAATGAACCTCCTATAGAAATTAGCGAAGCCGAGAACTGTTGCAGCTTCCTACGGCTTGTTGGTTGGGGCCAATCTCTCACCGCCGCAACCTTGGCCGGATCAGGGGCGATGGAGTTAGAGGAGATGATAAACCCCAGGAAGGACAAAGACGTGCGGTGAAACTCGCACTTCTCGCCCTTCACAAACAGTCGGTTCTCTAACAACCGCTGCAGGACCTGACGTACATGCTGGACATGGGTCTCAGGATCCGGAGAAAAGATGAGAATATCGTCCAGATATACGAAGACGAATCGGTGCAGGAAGTCTTGCAAGATGTCGTTAACCAAGGCTTGGAACGTCGCGGGGGCGTTGGTGAGGCCGAACGGCATGACCAGGTACTCAAAGTGACCTAACAGGGTGTTAAATGCCGTCTTCCATTCGTCTCCCTTCCGGATCTGAACCAGGTGATACGCATTTCTAAGATCCAGCTTAGTAAAGATTTTGGCTCCATGCAGGGGGGTGAACACGGAATCCAACAATGGCAACGGGTATCGGTTGCGAACCGTAATCTCATTCAGCCCCCTGTAATCAATGCATGGACGGAGTCCGCCATCTTTCTTGCCCACAAAAAAGAAACCTGCACCCATCGGGGAGGTGGAGTTACGAATCAGCCCGGCAGCTAATGAGTCCCGGATGTAGGTCTCCATTGATTCGCGCTCAGGTCGTGAGAGGTTGTACAGCCTGCTGGATGGGAACTCAGCGCCTGGAACCAAATCAATGGCACAATCGTACGGATGGTGCAGGGGAACTGGGCACTGCCGTAAGATTGGGAGGGACTTTGACCTCCTCCTTAGCATGTAAACCGGGAGGAACCGAGGATCCTAAACACACCCGATGGCAGGTTTCGCTCCACTGAACCACCACCCCAGACGGCCAATCAATCCGGGGATTGTGCTTCAACATCCATGGGAAGCCCAAAATCACGCGGGAGGTAGAAGGAGTTACAAAAAACTCAATCTCCTCCCGATGGTTTCCAGACACCACCAGAGTTACTGGTTGTGTCTTGTGTGTGATTAAAGGGAGGAGGGTGCCATCTAGTGCCCACACCTGCAATGGCGAAGAAAGCGCCACCAGAGGGAGCCCTACCTCCCTTGCCCATCTGCTGTCTAGCAAATTCCCTTCTGACCCCTGTCCACCAGTGCTGGGGTTTGAAGGGTTAAATCCCCGCTCAGGATTGTAACTGGGAGTCATGTGGCAATCTGTGTGTGTCCCACGTGAATGTTATGACCCCCCCTTAGCCCAGTCTCTAAGGGCGGTTGTTGTCGTTGTGGCCGTTTGGGGCAGTTTTTCTGTATGTGCTCCTTTGAGCTGCAGAGAAAACACTCCCCGCGGACCAGCCTCCTCATTTTGGCCCTGTGCGTTTCCCTAACAACGTCAGCAGGGGGAGCTGTTGCCCCACGGAGCGCTGCGGCTGTGGAGCGTGGGGAGGGCGGCCCCTTTTCGCACCGGCGCCCCTGTCGCATTGACAGCAGCATTGTTGAAGCGGTCTCTCTTCTGTTAGGGTGATCAAACACTGTTCTGAACTCCCCCACAAACCCAGTGTATGCTGATAACAACCGTGAGTTCTGTTCCCAGACCGCCGTAGCCCAGGCGCGTGCCTTACCCCGAAGCAAATTAATAACATAAGCCACCTTGCTGGCATCAGACGCGTACATCACGGGTCGTTGTGCAAAGACGAGCGAACACTGCATCAGAAAGTCCGCGCACGTCTCCACACAACCCCCGTACGGCTCAGGGGGACTTATGTATGCTTCAGGGGATGGTGGGGGGGTTTGTTGAACGACCAGTGGAACGTTAATACCCGGCACCGGGTCGGCAGGAGGAGGAGCCGCAGCAGCGCTCTGATCGCGCGCTTCCACCTGTGCGGTGAGAGCCTCCATCCTGCGATTAAAGATGACGTTTTGCTCGGACATCAAACCCAGCCGAGCGGAAAAGGCGGTGAGGATTTGCTGCAACTCACCGAGCACGCCTCCTGCAGACGCCTGTGCACCCTGCTCTTCCATTGGCTGTCCAACAGATGGGTGACGCCCCTCGGGATCCATGACGCTGGCCGAGATATCCTGTTGTGAAAGTGTAGTGACACGGACCCACAACAGGGGGCGCAAATGAACGGTCAATAGATGAGCCAAAAAGTAACAATTTAATGTTGTGAAGGTGCACATCGAATACACAGACAATCTCAGACTCTGATAACAGTCAATCCACAAAGGTGACGTGTGGGCAGGCTCGAGGATAGAAGACGTCTGTCCTGAGAAGAGCCGGAACCACACGATTTCGCCGCCACCGAACCTGGTGAATACTGGAGCCGCCAAGTCCCGAATTCCCAGGTGATCACCGTCCCCGACTGTTGGATCTGGTACTGCTGGCGAAGAACATAGACAGTCAAGTGTGGGTGTGTGTACACCCCGTAACAACAACGGTGGGAATGCCACCTCCACCTCTAACACACACTCGTGCAGCGTCTGTTTAACCACTTATCTGACGGACGTAGGACGAAACAGTTGCGACCCACGCCGGTCCTCTGGTTGACAGCTGCAAAACAGTAGCTCTTGGAATCAATTAATACAGGCAGAGAAAGTTACCTCCATAGAAGTACGATATCTCGGCAACAAGGTGGAGATGACGTCTGGTCTTTATGGAGTGAGATGCTGTAGAGTAGATGGGTGACAGCTGTCAAGAGATAATGAGTGACAGCTGTCACCCCCGGCTGTGTCCGTGGCGGCAGCGCCCTCTCGTGCCTGAAGCCCGCACTTCAGGCAGGGCGCCCTCTGGTGGTGGGCCAGCAGTACCTCCTCTTCTGGCGGCCCACACAACAAAAAGTGACAAAGGTCACTTTCAGTTTGTATAGGGGTCAAAAGTGAAAGGTGCTCCAATTTGGTAAAAAGTGATGCAAATTATTGGCTGAGTGAATAGGGTTTTAAAAAGGAATAGTTTGCACCATGTGTACTTAGTTAACATATGTCATATGCCATAGAATCCAATGGATGTTGACATTGTTGACTTCTATTTATTAATCCTATTAGTTCAACCAATAATTTACATCACTTTTTACCAAAATTAGAGCAATTTTATCTTTGGCCCCCTGTACAAACTGAAACTGACCTTTGTCACTGTTTTTACCGCAAAACTTTATAACATTCAGTCAAAGATAGTCCAAACTATAACTTTTTGGAATCTTTGTGATCAGACAAATAATGTGGGATACTTTTTAATATGACTGGAATCTAATTCTGTCTAATTCTTCATTAATCCCTACTTGGCCGCCTATTGAAAAATCAAGTCTGCTTTTTCAAATGAGTAATGTCTACAACTCTACAACAATTCCTGAATGAGGGGAAAAAAAATAAAATCACAAATCCTTGAGAAAAGGTGGACGAATGAGCTTTTGACTTTTCCCATCACCAAATAGCCTGTGAATCAAGAGCGCAAAAGGAACGAAAGAGGAACTGTATTACATTACTAAGCCATATATATTGATTTATAACAGAAAACTGTCAAAAGGGGAATAAAAATAATTGTAAAGATGACTGAATATATCAGAGCAGTAATCAATCAATCCGTGTGAACACCGCATATTGACTCCCCATATGCAGTTATTTCCACCAGCTCTTTATATAATCATCTGAATCATCTACCTGTTGCCACATGTACAGAAAGGCTGGATTGTAATTTCTACACTCATATTGTTATATTTAATAAAAATAATAAGCGCACGCAGAAGGTGATTGCTGCTGCTGCCACTGCATTCAAATACCCTCGGAAATTACACAACTTTTTTTTGTTTCAAATTCAGCAGTTGCTTGTGGCAGGAGCGTAGTTTTCATTTTATTTTTGGTAAAATAATTAATTGTATCCACACAAAAGATTAAATCTGGCCTATATAAGGTGCCTGAGCCCAGTCAAGCTGATCCCCACCCAGATAAAAAAATCCAAGCAAACAGGCTGAGTTTGCCCTGTAATTTCCGATGGTAAATAAAGGCAGTGGCAGCAGCAGCACTCACAAACCGGCTTCTGCACTGTATGAAAACATTCAGCTGGTCGAACGAAGTCGAACTAAACACTAGCGTTACAAAAACTAAGCAAACGATAAGAAACCATCAAGAACGACAGCAAAACAAAATACAGACAAACTGAGGTTTTTGGTGGCATTCGTTAAAATTTTTCAACAGTTTAAAAATCCTGGTGAAGTGCCAGCTGCAGGAAAGAAGCTGCACGAAAGTTATCGGCTTCGTTGCCCTTCATTAAGTGCTGTGTGACCGGGCCTTTAGGAGTATTTGT
Source organism: Thalassophryne amazonica (assembly GCF_902500255.1). Lineage (NCBI taxonomy): Eukaryota > Metazoa > Chordata > Actinopteri > Batrachoidiformes > Batrachoididae > Thalassophryne > Thalassophryne amazonica. The sequence goes on from NC_047117.1 coordinate 28,554,332, forward strand.
GCCGAATTTGGTGCTTGTACCTCCATTTGAAAGAGTCTTCTGTAAATATTCTGTTATCTGCTACGCTATAGCGGCACAAATTAAGTGGTGAGAAATACTGACACAAAGCCAGGAGAAGTGGGTTTGATTTCCTGTGTTCCTTAAGCGTGGGAGTGTTATAGTCCAAACACAATATTAAGCAATCAGAGTGCTGCTGTCGATTTCTATAACCCAGAGTGTACTAGCGCACAGTTCTGTGGTATCGAGAGAGCAGACATAAGTAAAAGGACTTTTGGTGAGTTAAAAGATTAGCACCAACCTGTCAGACTGCACAGTGAACACCAAAGCTCCCTGAGATGAAGCAGTAAGGTGAGGTTTTGTGTAATGTTTTTAATGTTATTTTCTGCAATGTTTGATTTCAGTTCACTTTTGTTGCACATTTTACAGCACATAAGGTCGTCAATGTTTTTTTTCCCATCACAAACTATTCACCTCCCCCCCAAAACTATGAACACACATCCTAGCAGGTGATATGTGCAGGCAGGTATCAAGTATGTGCTGTGAACCAGCTTATGTAAGGCATGTCTGAGTGCTGTGCTCTTCATGTTGTGCTCGACGTTGCCGGAATTTAAATGTGGTTTTTGCTGGTCGAAAGCACAAACACTTTCTGGTGGTGGACAGTATCAACATACGACCAGCTCTGCACCTCATCTTTCAACCAGCATGCGCTGAACTGTGCACCACTTTGTGTTGAGTCAAAGATAGGGTCTGTAGTCTCAAAGCAGGTCTAGTTCATATTTTAAACCAACCTGTATAGGCCATCAAACATTCTTCATTTTTTGTTTGGAGCAGTAAAAGGCTGTAACTGTCTAAAGGTAGGGAGTAACGCCAGTAAAGGAAAAGTAGCTTATGTTAAAAATGTTAAAAATTTTGACTTATTTACACTACACTATATATGTTTGACATATCAGATATTCTGGAGCTAAGGGATAGCCTGGACTTTTCTCCTGCAAAGTAACATTACACATTCCAAAATCAAAATTATTCAATAATTTACTCCTTGTCTTAAACCCTATTGTTGCATGTGTAAATGTGTTTTGGTTTTAAAGATTACTAAGGATTTGTATATTGTTGTTGTGATGCTTTTATGTGTTCAAATAAAAAATAAAAAAACTAAATGACTTCAGTTAAAGACCTCTTGTCCATAATCACCAAAGACTGACAACGGACAACCAGAAATCATTTATGATCACCTGGTAAGTAACATTTCCTTGTATTTCTTACACAGTGTGAAGCATCAACAGAAATAAAACCAAGGAGGAGACGGGTGAAATGTACCAGCGTTGGTTGACTCCCCAGTCACGTATTCCCTAGAATACTAAAACGTTGCATGGAGAAGAGTACTTCCCAGAGGCAGCAGACTTTAAAGGACTAGAGAAATCCCATGTGGTTTGTCATGGTGGAATGCGCTTGGGGAGGGCATGGCGGGTGGGGAGGCGGGGTATGAGGAGAAACAAGCAAAGCAAGGGAGATGTGAGACAGGTTGGTGAAATAGCCTGAGCAACTGCAGGCTCTGTGGAGTTGCAGGGGTAGGGGTTAGATGTACCTGAGTTGTGGAGGGACTTTAGGAGGGAAATAAAAGAATCACAATTGTGTACGGTGAGTCAGTACGGAAGAGATGTCCCTTGATTGAGCACCCTTGTTATTGCCCAAATTTAGCTGCGGACAGGTTTGGGCTGGTCTGCAGCAACACTTTCTGGTAATGTAGTGCCCAGGCAACAACTTCCCTTTGCCGGTCATCACAGGTTGATAGTCTGCATCAAGGCAGCACCGGATTCCTTCCTGGCTGGTGAGATTAAACAACATCAGAGGCAGGTGCCTCTAATCCTTCCTTTACCTCCCCACTCTACACTGGAACTGAAATTTAAAGTCCTCAGGCTGCGGCTGCAATGTTCTGTTCCCTCCTTCAAACATGGAGAGGAAGAGGCAGGGGTGCAGTGATAGGAATATACGATGAGTCTGCAATGAGGTGAAGTACTACTGTCACCAAAATTTTATTTTCAAATTATAGTCCTCACAGGCCTACCTTGATTGTGCCTGTTAAAATGTTCCGTCCTGCTTCCAGCATTTCTGTCCCACTTGGATAAAGACAAAGGTGTTTTACAGGTTGCACTTTCATTAAAGGCTGCAGTACGGAAAGGAGTGATTGAGCAAGAAAAGCACAGGTGGAATTTTTAAACTCAGTAAAGATTAAGGGGTGTGAATTCAAACCCATATCGTGGCATATTTGGAGATTTAAATAGGACAAAGTCAAAATTAATGTTATTGTCCAACAGGGAGCAGGTAGCTCAGTGGGATGAGGAGTTGGTCTACCAGTCTGTATATAGTAGCCCTGGGTTTAATACCAGTCACACTACCTGTGTCCTTAGACAAGGCACTTCATCTGCATGGTCTCTATCAATCCATGGATACTGGACTTGGCTAGAGAAGTAAGTGAGTTGGACTGGCATCCTATCCAGGGGGATTTGCAGTGTCTCATTTGCTTCATGCCGCAGAATCCAGGGGTAAAGCATCAATGCCAATGGGCCAGTATTGGACTTACTTCCTACAGAGAGGCAACACCTGCCTCACTCTCACAAAAGCAAGGCAGTTGAAGCCATGGCCTGACTGTCATTACACCGATTTACATGCTATTACATTCTTTTTCTCATATCAGATTGTCATGCTACAGAAGCAATAGTGGCCTTAGTGGCCCCTATTGCAGCCCATATTGGCTATTAAGCCAACTTTACATGTGAATGCCTGTGTAAGCCCAGACACGTCTCACTGTGCCAGCATTCTTATTTAAAGTAATTAATGAGAGCTCACTGGTTCACACCTGCATCTATCAGAAACCGACATTTCAGAGTTGAATATTCCATAGCATTTATAGATTGGCGTAAAGACTGTATATTCACTGACTCATTAACTGACTGTCTACATTAATACTGTTCTTGCCTTGCTAATCACATGGAATAATTTATAAACGCCAAACTGGACTAAATTGGGAATGTATGGAAAATGCCTACACCACCCCCCCCCCCCCCCCCAAAAAAAACAAACAAAAAAAAAACAGTGATTGTTACATTTACTTTGACTTCTGTTTCATTGCCACCAAAGATATTTCATGTTTTGTGTGGTCAATGTAATTTCATTTGTTAATATACACTCAACAAAAATATAAACGCAACACTTTTGGTTTTGCTCCCATTTTGTATGAGATGAACTCAAAGATCTAAAACTTTTTCCACATACACAATATCACCATTTCCCTCAAATATTGTTCACAAACCAGTCGAAATCTGTGATAGTGAGCACTTCTCCTTTGCTGAGATAATCCATCCCACCTCACAGGTGTGCCATATCAAGATGCTGATTAGACACCATGATTAGTGCACAGGTGTGCCTTAGACTGTCCACAATAAAAGGCCACTCTGAAAGGTGCAGTTTTATCACACAGCACAATGCCACAGATGTCGCAAGATTTGAGGGAGCGTGCAATTGGCATGCTGACAGCAGTAATGTCAACCAGAGCTGTTGCTCGTGTATTGAATGTTCATTTCTCTACCATAAGCCGTCTCCAAAGGCGTTTCAGAGAATTTGGCAGTACATCCAACCAGCCTCACAACTGCAGACCATGTGTAACCACACCAGCCCAGGACCTCCACATCCAGCATGTTCACCTCCAAGATCGTCTGAGACCAGCCACTCGCACAGCTGCTGAAACAATCGGTTTGCATAACCAAAGAATTTCTGCACAAACTGTCAGAAACCGTCTCAGGGAAGCTCATCTGCATGCTCGTCATCTTCATCGGGGTCTCGACCTGACTCCAGTTCGTCGTCGTAACCGACTTGAGTGGGCAAATGCTCACATTCGCTGGCGTTTGGCACGTTGGAGAGGTGTTCTCTTCACGGATGATGCGAAGGAGATGTGTTGCACTGCATGAGGCAAATGGTGGTCCCACCAGATACTGACTGGTATCCCCCCCCAATAAAACAAAACTGCACCTTTCAGAGTGGCCTTTTATTGTGGACAGTCTAAGGCACACCTGTGCACTAATCATGGTGTCTAATCAGCATCTTGATATGGCACACCTGTGAGGTGGGATGGATTATCTCAGCAAAGGAGAAGTGCTCACTATCACAGATTTCGACTGGTTTGTGAACAATATTTGAGGGAAATGGTGATATTGTGTATGTGGAAAAAGTTTTAGATCTTTGAAGTCATCACATACAAAATGGGAGCAAAACCAAAAGTGTTGCGTTTATATTTTTGTTGAGTATACATCCATTCCCACATTTCAGACCTGCACCACAGTCCAAAAAAGTTGGGATGGGGACAATTAGGGCTACTGAAGAGGTTAAAAAACCTAAATAATGATTTATTTGGGGGGTTTTTTTTCAAACAGCTGATGTCAGCAGGTGATTGTAATCATGATTTGGTACAAAAGCAGTATCCACAAAAGGAGTCTTTGAGGAACAAAGATGGGCAGAGGATATCCAGTTTTTCAGCAAATTATTAAAATAAAATTTTTGGGTGGCACAATCACTTAGTGGTTAGCACTGTCACCTTACAGCAGTAAGGTTGCGGGATTGTTTCCTGCTGGGTCTCCTGAGTTTGCATGTTCTCTCCGTGTTCACGTGGGTTTACTCTGGGTGGTCCAGCTTCTTCTGCCTTTCAAAGACATGCAAGTAAGGTGAACTGGAAACTTCAAAATGACCATAGGTGTGCATGCAGGTAAGAATAAGCTTGTCTGTCTATATGTGGTCCTGCAATAGACTGGCGTCCTGTCCAGGATATACCCTGCTTCTCACCATGTGTGTTTGGGGTAGGCTGTAGCACCCACCCCATGATCCTTTATTGGAGTAAGTGGGTATAGAAGATGAATTCAAATAAAATTTTCAGTGTTCCTCAAGGAAAGATCAGGATGGATTTGCATTTATATCCCTCTGCAGTGCATGATATCATTAAACTATTCAAATAACCTGGAGGAATTTTAGTGCATAAACGGTATGGGCACAAGCCTAAACTGAACACCAGTGATCTCAGATCCATCAAGAACTGTCATTCATGAATAGCTGATATAACCATATGGGCAGGGAATTACTCTGGGAAACCTTTGTCAAGCCCTACAATTAGGAGCCAAATTCAAAAATATTACTTTAAACTCCTATGCAAAAAACAAACAAACAAACCAAACAAAAAAAAAAACAACAAACGTTATGTAAAGCTTGACCAGCAGCGGCAACAACTTCTACGGGCTCTAAGGCATCTGGGCTGGGCTGTCAAGTCAAGTCTGGGAGTATGTGCTGGTGCTGCCTTCCACTACTTCCACATTGCCATGGAACTACCTTGGGTCCTAGATCGCAACTACCCAGGCAAATAACCAGTCCATCTCTACATCTCTAAAATAAACATCCATCTGTGGCAGCCAGGTGAAACGTGTGTGTCCCCTTGGCCTTCTCCTGCTACGACAGTCCTGAACACTCAGACACATTTGTGCTGGATCATGCACAGAGAAACATGCTGCATGGCCAAAAAGTTGAAGCTGATGCTCCCTCCTCATCAAGTTATCAAGTGATACTCTTCATTTTAGTGTCCCTGCATAAGAGGAGGGAACACATTTTGTGGGCCATCACACAGTGGAAATGAGTATTGTGGTCAGAAAAATCAGTATTCCAGATCTTTTATTAGAAGAAATGGATGCTGTGTACGCCAGACAAAAGATGATAAGGACCATCCTGACTGTTATCAGCAGTACATCCAAAAGCCTGGGTTTGTCATAGTATGGGGTTCTGTCACTGTCCTTGACAAAGGTAATTTACACCTTTGTGATGGCTGCATTAATGCAGAAAAATACATTGGCATTTTTGAGCAACATATGTTGCCTTCAAGACAACAGGGACACCCATGTATTTTTTCAAGACAATGCAACCACATTACAGGCATGAAAGAAGCGGTTATGAATACTGGACTGGCATGCCTGCAGTCCTAACCTGTCCCCAATAGAGAATGTGTGGAGAATTTTTAAATTAAAAAAATCTGACGACAACCCCGTACTGTTGAACAGCTTAAGACATGTTTGCAGGAAGAATGGAGAAAAAAAAATTCCTGAACGGAGGTGGTCAATGTAGCCTGGGAAAGGGAAGTCTGGGGTGCTGCTAGAGCTGTTATCCCACGACACGATCCCGGATAAGGGGTTGAAGATGAGTGAGCTTCATCAATAGCTGATATAACCATCTTAAGTGTTAAGTGAAGGAATGGCACAGAAGTGGAAAACCTTAGCTTCAGAAAGTAAACGTCCTTCTACATATTTGTTCCAACCTCTCACTAAACCCATTAAACCATTTGATTCTAATTAGTTCAACCCTTCACGCAGGTACATTAGCTAATTATTGAGATCATCTGTTTTAGGTGCACTGGTAGGAGCCATACATGGTAGGATTTTTACTTTCTGAAACCAGGGTTTTCCACCTCTGGAACAGCAATGTTACAGAGTGGTAAATGCTTTAGCATCCCATTTTTTTCTTTTTTGGGAAGGAAATATGTTGCAGGCTGTAAATGCAGGAATGGATGAATATCAGCTAATGAAATTAAGTTGACCACACGGAGCATGAAATAGGTTCATAATATCTGCAATGCAAGAATCACTACATTTTTGTAGGATTCCTCCAACTATTCCAAAATAACTACACACTCCCCTACCAAATACACTGCCTTCACATACTGTAGTTATTAATTTATGATTTGGGTAGCGGCTGCAGTCGCTAGCTTACCGTGGTTACTACAGTGTCTCTCCACATTGGCATTACTTGTCAGTATGCTTGACATTAAACCTGAATGTGTTTGCACTCAAATTATGTATTCTGCCGATGTGTGTTCATCCAGTAACTTTGGGCTGGTACCTAGTTGGTAGGTACGACCCTTCGTCTGCTCCCTTGTTTGCACTCGGGGTTGTCACAGCAGATCCATGTTGATTCTGGCACAGTTTTTACACTGGATGCCCTTCCTGATGCAACTCCACATTACATGGAGAAATGTGGTAGGGGTGGGGTTTGAACCAGGAACATTCCACACCAAAACCAAGTGCACTAACCACTTGGCCAACACCCCTGCTCGCTGCTACCTAGTTGTTTTTTTTGTCAAATGTTCATCTTGTAACTCTAATGTTGTAGATTTGTGTGATGATCTTTGCATTGACAGCAGGGTGCTGAACCCCCAGCCCTTCTTATTTTGACAGCTCACATGAATAAAATTCATGTTGCCAAGCCCTAATAGGCCTCATCCTGTGACACTGATGAGTTCTATTACGTGCATTGTGAGAGAACATCAGCTGTGGTGTTACGGTCATGTGGTGCATTTACAGAACATGATCCAGCACATGGCTGCCTCATTACTAAAGACTCCAGTGACTGGACCAGACTAAACATAACACCTGGTTGAGCCAGATATGGTAGATGGTTCCCATCAGCAGATAAGATCAGACCATGTGTCTGCTACAGGAATCAAAGTCATTGGTCATTGTGGTCTTAACATTTGATGAATTCTGCCCCAAATTGAACCATTTGATTCTTGATGAACACACAACCCTTCCACCATGTTTAATCCATATTGGCTCATAACTGCTTGAGTGCTTCATTTGGTGATCAATTTATGTTGATATTAGCAGTTGCACATGCACATGCTTGGGGGTAAAAGTTTGATGGTCAAATTAAAACAGCCTCAGTTCACCTGATTGTGAAAACCAGGAAGTAGGCTTTAGTGTCACTAAGTCAAATGAAATGGAATGAAATGAAAACACTGAAATGAAGTGGTGGAACACACTGAAATGCATAATCACATTGACCAGTACTTGCAAAGTCTGGCTCTGAGAAAACCATACCAATTTATTAATTATTTTGAAGAGGATTTTGTTAATATTATAGAGGGTGCGGTGCCGTAGCGTCCTCTTTTGACTACCCACCTGTGTGTGTGTATGCGTGTGCATATATGTGCATGTGTGAGCACTGTGCACTGCAGATGATCGGCTCTATGGGAGGCTCCATCATGACAATGCACCCGCCCATTCTGCTCAGCTGATTCATGCTTTCCTGGCCAAACACAACACTCCTGTGATTTGTCAGGCTCCCTACTCTCCTGACATGGCTCTCTGTTCGCCACGATCACAACAACACTAAAAAGGACTCGATTTGAGTCCAGCTGCTATGGTCTAGCTGGACATCATTCCAAATCAGGCCTTCCAGAAATGCTTCCAACAATAGCAGAACCGCTGGAAGTGTTTACAGTCCCAAGGAGACTACTTGGAAGGGGATTAGAATTTCAGGCCCCCAGGTGAGTAACTTTATTTTTCACAGCCAAAGATTGGATACTTTTTGAGTGCACCTTGTAGAAACACACCGTAACAGCATGTCGGATTGCCCCCAAGCATCCGCCCACCCAATTTTTTTAGTGAAAGGTGTTTAAAATGCCCACCCTAAATTAAATTAATATTGTGACTCCAACACATCATATATATAAAAAAAGAAATCAAAAATAATGGTGAATGATGATGAATAATGAATTTTCAGGAGGTTTTTCCTCTTTGCTTCTGTATCGTACCTGTGATGACTTCATTACTCTACCACCATCAACAAAACACCAAATGACAGAATAGATTTTGGAAGAATAGTGTCACATCAGAACAGAGGAGTTCCACAGACTTTTAGAATAAATGCTAAGACACATTAAAGCTGTCCTGATGGCTCATCATGACCTCATGACCTCATAATGACCCAAATCCTTGCACTTCAGGTTGGGGTTTCATTTATTCTGTTGTGTGTGTGTGTGTGTGTGGGGGGGGGGGGGGGGGGGGGGGGGGGGGTTGTTGACTAACAGCAGGTCCTGGTATCGCTTCCCACCTGGGCCTTTCTGTATGAAGTTGGCATGTCTCCCCGTGTTCTTGTGGGTTCACGTCGGATGCTCCAGTTTCCTCCTACTACCAAAGATGTACAGGTTGGGTTAACTGGAAACTTTAACTTGACCAAAGGTGTGTGTGTGAATGAGTTTGTCTGTGTATATGTGGCCATGCGATAGACTGGCATCCTGTCAAGGGTATACCCTGCATCACATCCTATGACTGCTGGGAGAGATCCCCCCCCCCCCAAGTAATTCTTAACTGAAATAAGTGGGTAAAGAAAAATGAATAAATGTTTGTATGTCCGAATATATTCTCCAATCTAAATAAATTATGTAAAACTGATTTTTATAATTAAAATAAAACATTATTTTTGCTCAGATTTTTGCACTCGATAGTTGCTTGTTCTGCTGAGTAAAAAAATCAAATGTGGGCTGACCTGACCAGAGCTGGTGAAATTATTCTTAGAACTTGTAGGAAACAATACTCAAAAATCTTTTACCTGAACAACACTGAAGTTAGACTCTAAACCTGTGCCTCCTATGCTTCCTATCTTTTTAGTCATTTTATTAGCAACGGAACAGGTCTCAGCCTCAACCTTATCTAAATTTTGGGTCTGTTAGTGAAGATTAGGGCTTGCGGCTGGTGATCACCTTAGTAATTTCTCTGTTTTCCTGTTGATTTACTGCTGATGAATTACACCTTAGGTGTAGTTTTTTTCCAGCTGACTGATTGTGCTCTTTTTCTCTCTGTCTGAGGTACGAACAACGGATGGATTCGAACTGAAGGGCCCGGACGGACTCTGAGGTGGAAGATATGAGGCGGGTGCTGCATGCTGCGGTCTTCATGTGAAAGGCCCACTGATGGGCGACCCCCCCGCCTGTGGTGCTGACGCCTGTGCAGCTACAACTGAGTGCAAATGAAGGTCGACTACAGCAGTTGCAAAATGGACTACGCTCGAAGACTGGATCTGAAGACCCAATGCAACACCCCCCCAACCAACTGGTGCTGTCCTGGATGTCTGTGTGGCCTTAATAATTCTCAAAAAATTTACGTTCCTCTGTATTGTTAAAAATGTTTTTTATTAGTAAGACCTTAAGTAGTGGGTCACCCCTTGGAGTCTGTACTGCTTGAGGTTTCTTCCTCAAAATTATCAGAGGGAGTTTTTCCTTACCACTGTTGCCTGTGTGCTTGCTCTAGGGGTTGGTAAGGTTAGCCTTTACTTGTGTGACGCACCTTGAGGCAGCTTTGCTGTGATTTGGCACTATATAAATGAAAATAAATTGAATTAAACAGTCTCCTACCAAACAATTCTAATTGTGCCTGTAAAATTTAACTGCATTTGTCATCAAAATAACAATGCCGGGGCCGGTCACATGACTTGACACCAGGGGTTAGTGGCGCAATCAGACATGCTTACCTTCTCTGTGTCCTCCACAGCAATCCACAGTCTCTGTAATAATCCCTTTAGGGATTTTGACTAAGAATGATCCCTCACGCTCCTGGCGCGCTTCTTGGCATTCCACAAAGGAAAAATCCTGTAAGGAGGAGAGACATAAAAATGAAAATGTACTGAGTTAAAGGAATAAAGGCAGGTTGAACACTGGACAACAAACCTTTGAAACAGCATTGTGAGTTTAATTAAAACAACACTTATAGATATACACAATTCTTTGTGCAAGAACCAAATGTGATATCTAGACCTGATGTTTTGAAATTCTATGATTTTCGCTTTTTGTGTTTCGTACTGCTACTGACATCATGTTTCTCTGTAACTGTGGTTATGTACATCTGTCCACAACATTCTCTAATATGATGACAAATTCTATTAAAGAGGGTCTTGACTACTGTGGACAATATAAAGACCACTCAAATATTCTGCACTTTTTTCAGATCAGGTCCATGACCATGTGCTAGTGTATTGCTGCATTCACCACCTCACACAACTGCTGCTGGTCCCAGCTAGTACACACTTAAAGTGGCCATTTCCCCTGCAGCCAGGTGTTAAGGAGGCATCTCATTGGTATTATCTAGTTTCTGAGGTTCTCAACAAAGAAGCACCTGGATGTTGGTCAAGCTAAGATTGTAGTGTTGCAGCCAATACTCTTTCAACATACAGGTAATTTACAAATAAATTCTTTAAAAATCCTACAATGTGATTTCCTGGATTTTTTTTTTCTCATTTTGTCTCTCACAGTTGAAGTGTACCTATGATGAAAATTACAGACTTCTCTCATCTTTCTAAGTAGGAGAACTTGCACAATCAGGGACTGACTAAATACTTTTGGGCCCCACTGTAACTAATTGCACTCTGTTGATTCTTATTGTGAACAAATGCATTTTGTCCCTAGCAGGTACGAAAGAGTAAATGGATGTAAATAACTATGTACAAAACCTGCTTCTTATTTGTCGATGTATATTTGAGTACATCTTAAGAAATTCCTTATGCATTGCTTAGTTCCAACCTTCAAAAACATAATGACTTGAGGAATCAGGGGAAAATCACATGTTGCAGCAAATTGTATTCAAAAAGCTGAAGTAGGAAAAAAATAACACTACTATAAGAAAACATAATGGTGAAAATCATCCATCACAATACAGAACCACCTTGGATCCTTGATGGCAATCACCCAGGCAGACAACTGGTCCATCCCCTCAATAAAGTACTCACTGATTGACTACAGTCTGGTAAAATGTGGCCTTCTGCAGACATTGATGTCCTCAACACTTAATCACCTCCTTACTGGCTTGTGCTATGAGGAATGTACCACACGGACAAATGCTATTGCTAACATTCCCTCACAATACAAGAGATACTTCTCATCTTAGTAGACATTTGTTTGACACAAAGCCATTCTAGCAGTACCCAAGAATCCCCTGAAAAGACCTACTACCAAAGACAGCTAGTTGTCATTGGTTAGAGTCCAGGACTCACAACTACACAGTTAGAAAATAATGAAGGAAGCACCAAGACCCCAAAGACCTGGACCTTTATTCTCCTGCAAAGGTATCAGTATCACCAAACACCTTCAGGGACCCCATGACCCCATTAGGTGTTTCCACACAATTCTCAGTCTCAATGACCAAAGACCCAGAGACATGAATGCCACTGCCAAGATAAGTAAATGTTTCTACAAGTTCAGCACCTTCACTGCATACAGACACACTTCTTATAGTCAAGTCCTGGAAGTCAATGAAAGCCTGGACCTTAGTCTTGAGTCATGACCACTGTCAACTCAGACACTCTAGCACTGTTTCAAACTGTGTTCTAAGCCAGCGATAAAAGAATTTTACACGAATGGAGATCAGCATTCTGGTATCAGACATCTGGAAATGGTTTGACATGAAAATGTCTTTAAAAAATGTCCCAGTACTGCAGGACTATTGATGACTGCAACTGGACAGGAATCAAGAATAAGCCTCCATCACTGAGACCGACAAAATAGTACATGCCATTAGTCTTTTTGCAGTTTGAGATGTTCATATTGATTTTGTACTGATATACAATAGCAAGAGGAGCCGATATAAATTATACGTGAATATTGTATGAATGAATTCAGCATTATATTACTAAACAAACTATAGAGTTACCATAAACAGGACAATGTTAACATAATTTTGGAATGTAATTTATGTAGGATTTTCAAACAAAAACTGCTTCAGAGTAGTGAAATATAAAATAGTACAAACCTAGGTTTGGTAGCAGACTAGTAATTAATTGCATGTGAGCCCCACTGCAAGTCTGGTCTCAAAATACAGGAAACTGGTGAATGTGGGACACTCGGTCAATGACTCGCACAACACAGTTATGAACAAATCTGAATCTGTTCATAGGAGTGGTTCTTGCAAGAACCTCAATGTCCAGCTTTTAATTTGAGCTTTCCTAATATCAGCTGCCTATATACCAAATAAACTGATGATAAATGATTGTTTGGAGCATAATGTGAAACATGGCTGATGCCTAAAGAATACTTGCCGTTAAATGAGACGTGTCCTTATAGATATGCAAATGCTTATGTTGCTTGTGATGGCAACAGGCTTGATTGTTTTCATGGCTCACTTATAAAACAATCTGATATGTTTATGTGCGCTACTATAAAATACAATGATGATGCATTTTATTATGGAACAATTAGATCTGGTTTGATTTAACTGTATGTGTGACTCAATGCAATCCCACACAATTCTCACTCACTCACTCATCTTCAACCTCTGCCTCAAATTAAGGGTCACAGGAGAACTGGAGCCTATCCCAGCAGTCATAGGGTATGAGGAAGGGTACACCCTGGACAGTGCGCCAGTCTGTCACAGGGCCACATACAGACAAACAAACTCATTCACACCCGGACGCACAATTTAAAGTTTCCAGTCCACCTAACCTGCATGTTTTTGGATGTGGGAAGCCGGAGCACCCAGAGAGAACCCATGCAAATAAGGGTAGAACATGCAAACTCCACACAGAAACGCCACAAGTTGAAATCGATCCCATGACCTTCTTGCTGTGAGGCACTAATCCACTTTGTTTAATATCTGTTTCTCTGTTTCTAAATGTGTTAATTTTCCATGATAACTTAGAAGAAGCCCAAAGCAGCACTGCTTCCCTTTAAATACATATTTCATGAAAGACCAGAGATGATCTTCAGGGTTTATGCTACTATGCTGCAAAATATTGGTGCTGCCTCTGCTTACCTATTGTTCACCACTGGGGGCAGCACCACAAACAGTAACATAAATTGCTCTGTAGAAGAAGCCCACAAAAAGAAGCCAGCCTTTGTTTGAGGTAACGTCCCCTTTGGCCTATTCCCATTTTGTCTTCATTCATACTGAAAAGTATTCCCATTTCGTCTACTATATATAATACCCCCATTCCCATGTGATGTATGTAAATGTAAAGTAAAGACAACTCAAGGAATAATTGTCAAAGGTTAGGGTTAGGGGAATCTAAGAAAATAAATAATTTATAAAATAAACAAATATTAAGAAATTTCTCATGAACACAGGAAGATTGTTATAAGTGACATAAATTCAGTCTATAACTTAGGAGTAGACATAATGGGAATAAGTAAAATATAGCAGGTAGGCAAAATCGGAATAGACCAATTGGGCATAAACCTTTGTTTTTGCCTATTACAGTAGCATAAATACCTTTGCATAATTTTACAACTGTGAAATGTACACAAAGATCAATGGGTGCATTTGCTTGTCACACTACCTACCACTGTCATACACTTTTAGTTTTCACCTCAAAAAGTTAGACATTCCTGTGATGAGTCTTGGGAGAGTCTCGAGTTGACCTTTTAAATTTTATGAGTTTGAAGGCATGGAAGGGGCAGTCAAACAAAATGATCATTATAATGGATCCATTTCACCTGTTCTTCATACATTTAGATCGATTCAGGGGTCCACTTATCAATGTAGTCGCATCTTTTTGCTTTTAAATCAATTTCCGATTTGTATCTGTGAATTGTCACACTCCAACTTTATTGGTTTTCTCGATTGAGCCTCAGAAGGCAAAATAAATAAATAGTAAAGAACTCATTCCTTACGTTGTACCTTTGGTAAAAATTTAAAGTCACTCAGAACAAGAGATTTTGAGTTTTAAAAACAGACAAAGGAATTGGCATAAACCTCTTTACAATACTATGTTTTTTTCCCCAAGGCAAAAGGTTAAACGTTTGTCTTTATATTTCTAAAACCAATCCAAACCTTCAAATCCATCTCCAGCTGCATGGAAACAGCATGCTTGCAGCACCTACGTACCCTGACACAATGCACATAATCTTTTCCCACACAGAGTCACACACAAAGGACAGAGGATGAGACCAGGAGGAAGCACGAAAGCACGACACAGAACGACACGTACATCCTCTCTCCCTCCCTGTCTTACCTTTCATTATTTATTTACTGTCTGCAGTTTTTCCATCGCACGCATATTGATGCCGAGAAAGCGGGGTGTGAGTGTGTGTCAGAATCATTTCCTGATGAGGGAGACAAGGTGGAAGTAATCAGCAGAGCGCTGATGCAATATGACAGCCCCTAGAACCGCTGGTACACAGTTAAGAGCAGGAGGGAGAATAGAAAAAAGAAACTAAAAAAAAAAAAAAAAAAAAACGTCACCCCACTGAAGCGACGAGCTTTGCACAAACGGCATTTGTGTATAAAGTAGATTTGCAAAGTTGTAAAAGTTTGGCGAAGAAAACCGCATTCTAGGAGCTTGTTTCTAGGGAGTTTAAGAACACAACAAAACAAGCGCAACTGTGACTTTTATAACATGCATGAGTTCTGCATCGATCATATTTCCCAGAAGCAGAAATAATGAATCCATCTTTTTATGCAGAATTTAATTTTTGCACAAACTAAAGAACGAGGCTGCTGTTTTATTTCGGTCAACGCTCGTGCTTGCTATAGAAGAATCGTCGAACGCTGCAGAAAAGCCAGCGTGGCGTGTGGCCGACGCCGTGCTTCTCCTCTAATCTCGTCGACTGTTCCTGTCGTGATCTACGAGGCAGCTTGATTAGTTATCCAGCAGCCATCGCCGAGGCGAGTCAGACGGACGAGCGTGCCGCCTCTCCTTCCTGTGTGACACACCTGTACGTATCTCCCTCACACATCTCCGCCTCACGCGTTCCTATCTCTGTCGCTGTCTCGCATACGGAGAAACATTTTTGCCCTGCCTTACGCTCACGCACATCGAGTACAAGAACACGTGCACATACTCCATCTGCTCATCCTGACAGGCCCGACCGAGCCTGCAGCACGCGGGAACAGATGAATGCCGAATGCAAGCATTTAAGGTCTCGCTGTCAGTCTTCTACACGGTGAGCCTCGTTAGTAACAAGGTGAAAACACACACACACACACACACACACACACACACACTCACTCACACACACATTAATGGAGAAGGCTGCATTTTTTTTACAATCTCTGATATTAAAACACTGTCACCAATCAAGTCTCTGTGTTCTCTGCTCACCTTTGACAACTGTGTTGTATGACAGACATACCTTTGACCACAACATGCTGAAAATAGTGCAGCAGCTAACACAAATACTCCTTTAGACATTACTCTTTTGAAAAAAAAAATGATTGGCCACTTGGCAGCCAGATAGGGGATTAATGAAGAATTACACCGGGTCAAAATTTAAAGATGCTCCAATCATGTTGAAAGTGATACCATATTATTTGTCTGATCATAAAGATTCCAAAAAGGTATAGTTTGGACCATCTATGACTGAATGTTATGGAGTTATGGGGTAAAAAAGGTCAGTTTCAGTTTGTACAGGGGTCCAAATTTAAAGTTGCTCCAATTTTGGTTAAAAAAAAGTGGTGCAAATTACTGGTTGAGCTAATAGGGTTAATAAATGGAATAGTTTGGACTGTGTTGAATGTTTGGTTTCCAGAGTCAAGGTAAAACAATGTTAACGTCCAATGGATTCATGTGACATATGTTAACCTGTAAAGCGATAACTAAGCATGACACATGGTGCAAACTATTCCTTTTTAAAACTTTGTTAACCAATAATTTGCAACACTTACTACTTTCCAAAGTGATATCAAATATATGATGATGAAATAACATCAGGTTTGAACTTATTTAAATAAAAGGAAAAAAAGACCCTACTTTGAGTATGGGGCTTCAACCCATGACTGTAAAGTTATTAGCACTCCACTCTGACCAAATGAGCAAACTTTCTGTTTTCAGCAATGAGTCACAGTGAGAAGCAGCCCCACCCCACCCAATAATTTATTACCAATGGCCAAAATATGGCCAGTGGATATTGCAATGGCCCTGGGTGTGTGTGTGCATGCATGCATACGTCTGTCCATCCATCTTTCTGTGCTCAGCATAAATAAAGTACTATCATGTCAGGGTCTTCAAATTCACAGGGAGCATTCATGGGACACAGACCTTGGACAAGTTCAAAGATGGCTAACCTTGACCTATTTTTAGAGGTCAAAAGTCATCTTCTGCTTCATATTTTTATGCTCATACTGCCGAGGGTACTTTAGCATTGCGTTATATTTTTTACAGTGTATGACGTGCATGAAGATGGAGAGAAAAATATCAGCCATGACAGAGGTATACACTCTGTGACCACAGGTTTCAAATACAGTGGTGGGCACAGTTCCGCTAAGCGCTAATCTGGTTTCTCTACTGTGCTGGTTATTGCAACTGTAATACCGGCATATTTGCTCACTCTCCATTGACTCCCATTGATTCTGGTGCTAGCCTATTGTGAAGAGACCCATCCAATATGGTGGTGATGCTGGATTATGTTGCAGCAAGTCATGAGGCGTCTCCATATATAATGTCTATAACTGGACCAATTAGCTTTCACGAAATTTAGTTCGGATAACATTTTTTTTTGCTGGCATAGTGAGTAAAGCGTAACGGACAAAAACATTTGTAAACCCTAAAATCATACATGTTAGTTCTTGTCTGTTGCATGTTTTGCAACAGTCAGGCCACTGTGAGCTCAGCCCTCCCCCTGCAGGAAGGGGGCAGGACAACTGCTGTTCTTTAAAAAGGTGATCTGGATCCAGATCTGGATCCAAATCACCTTCAAATTGTAATGGGTTCTTCCATGACCTAATATCTATCTGTGTTGAAAATTTTGTCAAAATCCGTGTAGTAGTTTTGGCGTAATCCTGCTAACAGTAATCCTTCAACGCCTACATAAAATGAAATTTGATCAAGAATCTGGATCCGGATCCGGATCACCTCCAACATTTAATGGGTTCTTCCATGGCCTTATATGTATCTGTGTAGAAAATTTTGTCAAAATCTGTGCAGTAGTTTTGATGTAATCCTGCTAACAGCAATCCTTCAAAGCCTATATAAAGTGAAACTTGATTCAGAATCTGGCTCCATTTCAGTGCCAACATTTAAAGGGTTCTTCCATGGCCACTTTCGGCACTTTCCTTTCCAAATGACTTAGCATTATATCTATCTGTGGTGAAAATTTCGTCAAAATCTGTGCAGTAGTTTTGACGTAATCCTACTAATAGACAGACAGAAATAAATAAACGCAATGATTTTATTACGTCCTTGGCGGACGTAAAAACGAGTGGTTGTAATGCTTCACAACACAGAGGTTCAGACTCCACTGTGTAAATTAGGAGGTAACACTTTGAGGTGCAATTGCATTTTTTTTTTTTTTTAAGTGCCTCACTATGTCAAGACCTATTGTAACTTCCATGGAAGAGAGACAAAGGTAAGTCTACTTCAGGGAGGTGAACATCATATTACGTGCCATAAGTGATTTAATATCTCCACACCTCTCTGACGACCCCCATCATGACAGAGGAGCCTTATCCGAGCGGTGCACCCAGACTCAGCTTTTCATTTTTCCTCACTGCGGGACTAATAAAGTGGAAAAATTTTATTGTATCTTAAATTAATGACTGGCTGTGTGAATACATTTGTAATATTGCATTTCAACCTGAGTAAAACAGGATCATGTCAATGTAATTATGATGTGTAATTTATGTAGGACTTTCAAACAAAAAACTGCTTCAATGTTATGTAATATTCAATCAGAGAGACCCGTTGTTTCAATATACGGAATGTTTAAATGTGGAAGCAGGTTTCTTGATGTAAATATTTTTCACATCATGTGAAAACACCTGTATGCATGTCAGCATGATCTCCAAGTCGTCCCAGTTAGCAGAACTGAGTTGCTACTTGAATCATAGTCTGACAATGTGATGATTCTTTGATTTAGTCAATGTTGAATCTTTTTTCGTTTTTAGTTATTTGCACATAGCCACATCCACTAGACTACAAAACTCTCTTGGGTCCTAGATGGCCACCACCTACAGTGGGGGAAATAAGTATTTGATCCAAGTGTGGACTTTTTTCTGGTTCCGGAGCACAGCGGTGTTCTGCTGTATCTGTTAGCTGTTTGAACTGAGCTGTTTGAGTTCTTTGAATTAACAGTCTTTTTCAAGACTTTTTTACTTTTTTACTTTTTCACCGTGCTCCAACGCCTAAAGAAGACCTCTAACGGTCGAAGCATCGCGACGGAGCTCTTTTATCAGCTAACCTTCATCAGCGTTGGCAAGCTAACTAGCTTGCTAACGCTTTCGTTTTTATTTTTATTTTATTTTTTAGCACTGTTGTCGTGCTGCTCCACAGCCTGCCTAGTGGATTTTTATTTTTTTTAGCACTGTTGTCGTGCGTTACCTGTGCTGCTCCACAGCCTGTCCAGTGGATTTTTATTTTATTTTTTAGCACTGTTGTCGTGCGTTACCTGTGCTGCTCCACAGCCTGTTCAGTGGTTTTTTATTTTATTTTTTGGCGCTGTTGTCGTGCGTTGCCTGTGCTGCTCCACAGCCTGTTCAGTGGATTTTTATTTTATTTTTTACCACTGTTGTCGTGTGTTACCTGTGCTGCTCCACAGCCTGTCCAGTGGATTTTTATTTTATTTTTACCACTGTTGTCGTGTGTTACCTGTGCTGCTCCACAGCCTGTCCAGTGGATTTTTATTTTATTTTTAGCACTGTTGTCGTGTGTTACCTGTGCTGCTCCACAGCCTGTTCAGTGGATTTTTATTTTATTTTTTACCACTGTTGTCGTGTGTTACCTGTGCTGCTCCACAGCCTGTCCAGTGGATTTTTATTTTATTTTTTACCACTGTTGTCGTGTGTTACCTGTGCTGCTCCGCAGCCTGTCCAGTGGATTTTTATTTTATTATTTTATTTTATTTATTTTTTTTATTTTTTTATTTATTTATTTTTTTTAGCACTGTTGTCGTGCGTTACCTGTGCTGCTCCACAGCCTGTCCAGTGGATTTTTATTTTATTTTTTACCACTGTTGTCGTGCGTTACCTGTGCTGCTCCACAGCCTGTCCAGTGGATTTAGATTTTTATTTTATTTTTTTGGGCGCTGTTGTCGTGCGTTACCTGTGCTGCTCCACAGCCTGTCCAGTGGATTTTTATTTAGCGCTGTTGTCGTGCGTTACCTGTGCTGCTCCACAGCCTGTCTAGTGGATTTTTATTTTGTTTTAGCACTGTTGTCGTGCGTTGCCTGTGCTGCTCCACAGCCTGTCCAGTGGATTTTTATTTTTATTTTATTTTATTTTTTAGCACTGTTGTCGTGCGTTACCTGTGCTGCTCCACAGCCTGTCTAGTGGATTTTATTTTGTTTTAGCACTGTTGTCGTGCGTTACCTGTGCTGCTCCACAGCCTGTCTAGTGGATTTCTATTTGTTTTAGCACTGTTGTCGTGCGTTACCTGTGCTGCTCCACAGCCTGTCTAGTGGATTTTTATTTTGTTTTAGCACTGTTGTCGTGCGTTGCCTGTGCTGCTCCACAGCCTGTCCAGTGGATTTTTATTTTTATTTTATTTTATTTTTTAGCACTGTTGTTGTGCGTTACCTGTGCTGCTCCACAGCCTGTCCAGTGGATTTTTATTTTTATTTTATTTTATTTTTTAGCACTGTTGTTGTGCGTTACCTGTGCTGCTCCACAGCCTGTCCAGTGGATTTTTATTTTTATTTTATTTTATTTTTTAGCACTGTTGTTGTGCGTTACCTGTGCTGCTCCACAGCCTGTCCAGTGGATTTTTATTTTTATTTTATTTTATTTTTTAGCACTGTTGTTGTGCGTTACCTGTGCTGCTCCACAGCCTGTCCAGTGGATTTTTATTTTGTTTTAGCACTGTTGTTGTGCGTTACCTGTGCTGCTCCACAGCCTGTCCAGTGGATTTTTATTTTGTTTTAGCACTGTTGTTGTGCGTTACCTGTGCTGCTCCACAGCCTGTCCAGTGGATTTTTATTTTGTTTTAGCACTGTTGTTGTGCGTTACCTGTGCTGCTCCACAGCCTGTCTAGTGGATTTTTATTTTGTTTTAGCACTGTTGTCGTGCGTTACCTGTGCTGCTCCACAGCCTGTCTAGTGGATTTTTATTTTGTTTTAGCAATGTTGTCGTGCGTTACCTGTGCTGCTCCACAGCCTGTCTAGTGGATTTTTATTTTGTTTTAGCAATGTTGTTGTGCGTTACCTGTGCTGCTCCACAGCCTGTCTAGTGGATTTTTATTTTGTTTTAGCACTGTTGTCGTGCGTTGCCTGTGCTGCTCCACAGCCTGTCCAGTGGATTTTTATTTTTATTTTATTTTATTTTTTAGCACTGTTGTTGTGCGTTACCTGTGCTGCTCCACAGCCTGTCCAGTGGATTTTTATTTTTGTTTTATTTTGTTTTTTGGCACTGTTGTTGTGCGTTGCCTGTGCTGCTCCACAGCCTGTCTAGTGGATTTTTGTTTTGTTTTGGCACTGTTGTCGTGCGTTGCCTGTGCTGCTCCACAGCCTGTCTAGTGGATTTTTATTTTGTTTTGGCGCTGTTGTCGTGCGTTGCCTGTGCTGCTCCACAGCCTGTCCAGTGGATTTTTATTTTTATTTTATTTTTTAGCACTGTTGTTGTGCGTTACCTGTGCTGCTCCACAGCCTGTCTAGTGGATTTTTATTTTATTTTAGCACTGTTGTCGTGCGTTACCTGTGCTGCTCCACAGCCTGTCTAGTGTCGGATTCCCTGTTTGGGAATCCGCTAGCTTAGTGTAGCTACTAGCTCTTAGCCGTTTTAGCATGGCGGCTTCTCCTGTCTCTCCCGTACTTTTCTGCTCTGGGTGTGAAATGTTTAGTTATTCCTCGGCCTCTTTTAGCAGTAACGGTACATGTAATAAGTGCAGCTTATTCGTAGCTTTGGAGGCCAGGCTGGGCGAATTGGAGGCTCGGCTCCGCACCGTGGAAAATTCTACAGCTAGCCAGGCCCCTGTAGTCGGTGCGGACCAAGGTAGCTTAGCCGCCGTTAGTTCCCCCCTGGCAGACCCCGTGCAGTCGGGAAGGCAGGCTGACTGGGTGACTGTGAGGAGGAAGCGTAGCCCTAAACAGAAGCCCCGTGTACACCGTCAACCCGTTCACATCTCTAACCGTTTTTCCCCACTCGACGATACACTCGCCGAGGATCAAACTCTGGTTATTGGCGACTCTGTTTTGAGAAATGTGAAGTTAGCGACACCAGCAACCATTGTCAATTGTCTTCCGGGGGCCAGAGCAGGCGACATCGAAGGACATTTGAAATTGCTGGCTAAGGCTAAGTGTAAATTTGGTAAGATTGTAATTCACGTCGGCAATAATGACACTCGGTTACGCCAATCGGAGGTCACTAAAATTAACATTGAATCGGTGTGTAACTTTGCAAAAACAATGTCGGACTCTGTTGTTTTCTCTGGGCCCCTCCCCAATCAGACCGGGAGTGACATGTTTAGCCGCATGTTCTCCTTGAATTGCTGGCTGTCTGAGTGGTGTCCAAAAAATGAGGTGGGCTTCATTGATAATTGGCAAAGCTTCTGGGGAAAACCTGGTCTTGTTAGGAGAGACGGCATCCATCCCACTTTAGAGGGAGCAGCTCTCATTTCTAGAAATCTGGCCAATTTTTTGGGATCCTCCAAACTGTGACTGTCTAGCGTTGGGACCAGGAGGCAGAGCTGTGGTCTTATACACCTCTCTGCAGCTTCTCTCCCCCTGCCATCCCCCTATTACCCCATCCCCGTAGAGACGGTGCCTGCTCCCAGACCACCAATAACTAGCAAAAATCTATTTAAGCATAAAAATTCAAAAAGAAAAAATAATATAGCACCTTCAATTGCACCACAGACTAAAACAGTTAAATGTGGTCTATTAAACATTAGGTCTCTTTCTTCTAAGTCCCTGTTGGTAAATGATATAATAATTGATCAACGTATTGATTTATTCTGCCTAACAGAAACTTGGTTACAGCAGGATGAATATGTTAGTTTAAATGAGTCAACACCCCCGAGTCACACTAACTGTCAGAATGCTCGTAGCACGGGCCGTGGCGGAGGATTAGCAGCAATCTTCCATTCCAGCTTATTAATTAATCAAAAACCTAGACAGAGCTTTAATTCATTTGAAAGCTTGTATCTTAGTCTTGTCCATCCAAATTGGAAGTCCCAAAAACCAGTTTTATTTGTTATTATCTATCGTCCACCTGGTCATTATTGTGAGTTTCTCTGTGAATTTTCAGACCTTTTGTCTGACTTAGTGCTTAGCTCAGATAAGATAATTATAGTGGGCGATTTTAACATCCACACAGATGCTGAGAATGACAGCCTCAACACTGCATTTAATCTATTATTAGACTCTATCGGCTTTGCTCAAAAAGTAAATGAGTCCACCCACCACTTTAATCATATTTTAGATCTTGTTCTGACTTATGGTATGGAAATAGAAGACTTAACAGTATTCCCTGAAAACTCCCTTTTGTCTGATCATTTTTTAATAACATTTACATTTACCCTGATGGACTACCCTGCAGTGGGGAATAAGTTTCATTACACTAGAAGTCTTTCAGAAAGCGCTGTAACTAGGTTTAAGGATATGATTCCTTCTTTATGTTCTCTAATGTCATATACCAACACAGAGCAGAGTAGCTACCTAAACTCTGTAAGGGAGTTAGAGTATCTTGTCAATAGTTTTACATCCTCATTGAAGACAACTTTGGATGCTGTAGCTCCTCTGAAAAAGAGAGCTTTAAATCAGAAGTGTCTGACTCCGTGGTATAACTCACAAACTCGTAGCTTAAAGCAGATAACCCGTAAGTTGGAGAGGAAATGGCGTCTCACTAATTTAGAAGATCTTCACTTAGCCTGGAAAAAGAGTTTGTTGCTCTATAAGAAAGCCCTTCGTGAAGCTAGGACATCTTTCTACTCATCACTAATTGAAGAAAATAAGAACAACCCCAGGTTTCTTTTCAGCACTGTAGCCAGGCTGACAAAGAGTCAGAGCTCTATTGAGCTGAGTATTCCATTAACTTTAACTAGTAATGACTTCATGACTTTCTTTGCTAACAAAATTTTGACTATTAGAGAAAAAATTACTCATAACCATCCCAAAGATGTATCGTTATCTTTGGCTGCTTTCAGTGATGCCGGTATTTGGTTAGACTCTTTCTCTCCGATTGTTCTGTCTGAGTTATTTTCATTAGTTACTTCATCCAAACCATCAACATGCTTATTAGACCCCATTCCTGCCAGGCTGCTCAAGGAAGTCCTACCATTATTTAATGCTTCAATCTTAAATATGATCAATCTATCTTTGTTAGTTGGTTATGTACCACAGGCCTTTAAGGTGGCAGTAATTAAACCATTACTTAAAAAGCCATCACTTGACCCAGCTATCTTAGCTAATTATAGGCCAATCTCCAACCTTCCTTTTCTCTCAAAGATTCTTGAGAGGGTAGTTGTAAAACAGCTAACTGATCACCTGCAGAGGAATGGTCTATTTGAAGAGTTTCAGTCAGGTTTTAGAATTCATCATAGTACAGAAACAGCATTAGTGAAGGTTACAAATGATCTTCTTATGGCTTCGGACAGTGGACTTATCTCTGTGCTTGTTCTGTTGGACCTCAGTGCTGCTTTTGATACTGTTGACCATAAAATTTTATTACAGAGATTAGAGCATGTCATAGGTATTAAAGGCATTGCGCTGCGGTGGTTTGAATCATATTTGTCTAATAGATTACAGTTTGTTCATGTAAATGGGGAATCTTCTTCACAGACTAAAGTTAATTATGGAGTTCCACAAGGTTCTGTGCTAGGACCAATTTTATTCACTTTATACATGCTTCCCTTGGGCAGTATTATTAGACAGTATTGCTTAAATTTTCATTGTTACGCAGATGATACCCAGCTTTATCTATCCATGAAGCCAGAGGATACGCACCAATTAGCTAAACTGCAGGATTGTCTTACAGACATAAAGACATGGATGACCTCTAATTTCCTGCTTTTAAACTCAGATAAAACTGAAGTTATTGTACTTGGCCCCACAAATCTTAGAAGCATGGTGTCTAACCAGATCGTTACTCTGGATGGCATTTCCCTGATCTCTAGTAATACTGTGAGAAATCTTGGAGTTATTTTTAATCAGGATATGTCATTCAAAGCGCATATTAAACAAATATGTAGGACTGCCTTTTTGCATTTACGCAATATCTCTAAAATCAGAAAGGTCTTGTCTCAGAGTGATGCTGAAAAACTAATTCATGCATTTATTTCCTCTAGGCTGGACTATTGTAATTCATTATTATCAGGTTGTCCTAAAAGTTCCCTAAAAAGCCTTCAGTTGGTTCAGAATGCTGCAGCTAGAGTACTGACGGGGACTAGCAGGAGAGAGCATATCTCACCCGTGTTGGCCTCCCTTCATTGGCTTCCTGTTAATGCTAGAATAGAATTTAAAATTCTTCTTCTTACTTATAAGGTTTTGAATAATCAGGTCCCATCTTATCTTAGGGACCTCATAGTACCATATTACCCCATTAGAGCGCTTCGCTCTCAGACTGCGGGCTTACTTGTAGTTCCTAGGGTTTGTAAGAGTAGAATGGGAGGCAGAGCCTTCAGCTTTCAGGCTCCTCTCCTGTGGAACCAGCTCCCAATTCAGATCAGGGAGACAGATACCCTCTCTACTTTTAAGATTAGGCTTAAAACTTTCCTTTTCGCTAAGGCTTATAGTTAGGGCTGGATCGGGTGACCCTGGACCATCCCTTGGTTATGTTGCTTTAGACGTAGACTGTGTTTCATAATTATTGTATGGCCTTGCCTTGCAATGTGGAGCGCCTTGGGGCAACTGTTTGTTGTGATTTGGCGCTATACAAGAAAAAAGTTGATTGATTGATTGATTGATCCACTGTCAGTTTTGCAGATTTTCCCACCTACAAAGAATGGAGAGGTCTTTAATTTTTATCGTAGGTACACTTTAACTGTGAGAAACAGAATCTAAAAAAAAAAAAAAAAAAAAATCCAGAAAATCACATTGTATGATTTCTAAAAAATTAATTTGCATTTTATTGTATGAAATAAGTATTTGATCACGTACCAACCAGCAAGAATTCTGGCTCTTACAGATCTGTTATTCTTCTTTAAGAAGCCCTCTTATTCTGCACCTGTATTAATTGCACCTGTTTGAACTTGTTACCTCTATAAAAGACACCTGTTCACACACTCAATCAATCACACTCCAACCTGTCCACCATAGCCAAGACCAAAGAGCTGTCTAAGGACACCAGGGACAAAACTGTAGACCTGCACAAGGTTGGGATGGACTACAGGACAACAGGCAAGCAGCTTGGTAGAAGACAACAACTGTTATGATGATTTATTAGAAAATGGAAGAAACACAAGATGACTGTCAATCTTCCTCAGTCTGGGGCTTCATGCAAGATCTCACCTCATGGGGTAAGGATGATTAGTAGAAAGCCCAGAACTACACAGGAGGACCCGGTTAATGACCTGTAGAGAGCTGCAACCAGATTACATTTGTAACACACTATGCTGTCATGTTTAAAATCCTGCAGAGCAGCAAGGTCCCCCTGATCGAGCCAGCACATGTCCAGGCCCATTTGAAGTTCACCAGTGACCATCTGGATGATCCAGAGGAGACATGGGAGAAAGTCATGTGGTCAGATGAGACCAAAACAGAGCTTTTTGGTATCAACTCCACTTACCATGTTTAGAGGATGAGAACAACCCCAAGAAAACCATCCCAACCATGAAGCATGGGGGTGGAAACATCATACTCTGGGGGTGCTCTTCTGCAAAGGGGACAGGATGACTGCACCATATTGAAGGGAGGATGGATGGGGTCATGTATTGCAAGATTTTGGCAAACAACCTCCTTCCCTCAGTAAGAGCATTGAAGATGGGTTGTAGCTGCATGGGTCTTCCAGCATGACAGTGACCCCAAACACACAGCCAGGGCAACTAAGGAGGGGCTCCGTAAGAAGCATTTCAAGGTCCTGGAGTGGCCTGGCCAGTCTCCAGACCTGAACTCAATAGAAAATCTTTGGAGGGAGCTGAAACTCCAAACTTGAAAGATCTGGAGAAGATCTTTCTGGAGGAGTGGACCAAAATCCCTGCTGCAGTGTGTGCAAACTTGATCAAGAACTACAGAAAACATCTGACCTCTGTAATGGCAGACAAATGTTTCTGTACCAAATGTTAAGGTCTGTTTTTCTGTTGTATCAAAGACTTATTTCATGTAATAAAAAGCAAATGAATTATTTAAAAATCATACAACGTGATTTTGTTGATTTTTTTTTTTTTTTTTTTTTTTGTCTCTCGCAGTTGAAGTGTACCTATGATAAAACTTACAGACCTCTCCATTCTTTGTATGTGGGAAAACTTGCAAAACTGACAGTGGCTCAAATACTTATTTCCACCACTGTAGGCAGACAACCAAACCATCTCCAGCCGTTAAAAGTAACCACCTATGTTCTGTAGCCAGGTGAAACACAAGCATCTCCTTGGCCTTCTTTATCCACTGGTGTCCTCAGTACTGAGACATCTGCATGCTGCATTATGCCCAGAGAAACGCACCATGTGACCAAAACATCATAGCTAATGTTCCTTATCAATACAAGTAATTCTGCTCACCTGAGTCTCCTTAAGTTAAGCCCTGGTCCCACCGAATAATGAATGATGAATAATGAGCCACGTAGCATGTTTTTTTTTTTTTTGGTATGAGTCCAGTTATTCAACAAGCGTGGGAGAAGCAGTTAAGAGAAGCTGCATTTGGCTCTGTGCGTCTCTGCCTAACCCAAACACGGCAGCCTTATCAGCTACCGAAGGTCAAAATGCCCCACTTGTTTTTCCTCCAGAAGATTTCAACGGTCCTGCTGACACACACGGCTCCCCTTCTTATCTGCCCTCCCCCACAGACAAAGACTGAACCACCTGCACACAAGGACGCACGTTACCTCCCCCTCATGATTCTGTCCCCACCCTGGCCTCCGTACTTGCCACGCCCTTCCCCCTCCGGGAGGCTGCGCTGCTCGGCTGCAGCAACCTCCCCTCCACCCCCCAAGCTCGGTTGCGTGGCATGAAGCTGCTGCAGCCTACAGTCACATTGCCTTAATTTGGATGACAGACTGTTTCAAAGTTTAGCGTATATAAACAATCAAATGTATATGTGTGGTTGTTTGATCAGCATTTGGATTTGCCATTCCTGGTGCTACTCCAGTTCCATGTGGATCCAAGTAGTAATCAGGACCTACTTTGGTTAACTTTTGAGATTTATTGGAATCATGTGTGCATAGACCAGCATGGTTACATGTATAAAAACCCCTTTCCTGAATAAAATACTAATAAGACTGCACACCTGCCTGTATATGTCAGAGGTCTCCAATGAGGACACTAGAACTGGTGACACAGAGGACTTCTCTGCCTTATTTATTGAATTAATTTATTTAATTTCTCTTCACATGTCAGTCTCAAAGCCTGAAGACTCAGAGTCACTAATGACACTGTCGAGATCAAATGGATGTGTGACGTATCCATAATCTATTTGAGGAGCAGCAAAATGTTATTAGAGGAAAAATAAACCCCATGTCTTCGATGTTCCTGATTTGTTTCTGTGCTTTCTAAAGAATCTCTTGAGCTTCTCAAACAATCCACCCATGCATGCAGCTCTTTTTACGTTATAAATTCTCTCCTCCAAAGGGGTTATATTGAGGATCCCACACTGTCTTATTTTTGAAAGCTGAAGAAGACTCTTGAGTGAGTGGTGAAATGCCATGAAGACAAACAACAAACCTAGTTGCTGTAAACTTCTAGATACCTCCTACCTTAATGACTGAGACCCTTCAACAACATCTCTCCACAAAAATTCATCATAGCCTATCAAACCACATTTTGCGTCTAAGCATCTTCAGTTTGACAAACGGAGGAATTGACATAACCTCCTTCATCTTCTTTCATTAGAGGCAAGAAATAAATGCAATAATCTTGCTCACACAGTGCAGCCATGTTGTTTTTATAGAAATATTAGGAGAACTGCTGTCTATCACACCATAAAAGAGCTGAAAGCAAATAATAAGATAATAATAATGCCATAATTTAACGGTAATTAAATACAAATTGGTTAAACTGTGCAGGAATTATAGAAATGTTATGATCCTTTTTTAAGGGATTAAACTAATTGGCTGCTGAACTGTTTCAAGGCTTTGTATATCATTCTGTTATTTCATTAGCAAGTAATCAGAAGAAAAAGGTTTACACTTGATTTCAAGTGTTACACATCTCTTCAGAGATCAGTTAAATTAATGGGGTTAAAGTAATGGGTCATAGCACCATATGACAAAGTTTCCCAGAGCATATCATTCTCAAAAAGTAAATGACAATACAAGTGAGGGAAGCCACCAAGACACCTATGACAACTCTGAAGGAGTTCCAAGTGTCAGCAGCTGCCATTGGAGACACGATCACAGCTTAACCATAGAGTGGAACAGTAAAAGTCAACATTAGAACTAAAACATGCCATTTAATCTCCAGTCATCTCACCTGCCTTCTTCTAAACCGAAGTCTGGAATTCATGTTTTCTTTGAAGCAAAGCTTTTAGCCAAGTTTGACCCACATTACTCTACCATTCTTTCAATTCTCATGGTATCAGGGATGTGCATCCAGACGGTATGGTGCATCCAGAAAGTATTCACAGCACTTCACTTTTTCCCCATTTTCTTTTGTTACAGCCATATTCCAAAATGGATGAAATTCATTGTTTTTCTTCAAAATTCTACACACAATACCCCATAATAACAATGTGAAAGTTTTTTTTTTTTTTGATTTTCCCAAATTTATCAAAAATTAAAAACTAGTGGAGACACCAGCCACGCTCCTGAGGAAACCCCTTTTAGCCACTTGTACCTGCGATCTAGTTCTTTTGATCAGTAGATCGAGAGCTTTGCATTTTGGCTCAGCTCTCTTTTCATCACAGCAGTACAGTAAAACAAATGCAATACCGTCCCTGCTGCACTGATTCTCCGGCCAGTCTCACACTCCATTGTCCCCTCACTCGTGAACGTGACTCCGAGGTACTTGAATTTCTTCACTTGGGGCAAAACCTCATTCCCTACCTGAAGTACGCAATCTATGGGTTTCTTGCTGAGAACCATGGCCTCATATTTAGAGGTGCTGATCCTCACCCCAGCCGCTTCACACTCTGCAAACCAATCCAGTGAGTTTTGGAGGTCAGTGGCCGATGAAGCCAACAGGACCACTTCAACTGCAAAAAGCAGTGATGAGACCCTGAGCCCACCAAACTGAAGACCCTCCTCCCCCCAACTACACATCAATATCCTGCCAATGAACATCACAAAGAGGATTGGTATCCTTTGTGAACTATAGGTGTGTTTTTGAGCAATTTCTACCTAAATGACATAACCAAAATAAAGACTTTTAATTCTGGAAAATGTGATGAGTCTGTTACTTTGTACCAGCTGAGAGAAAACATTTTATAAGGTGAGTAAAATGAGTTGGCATCAAATTTAGACATTCTTAGGTCTTTCAGTGATCAAAGGATTTTATGTTGTAATTGAATATGGAGTTGCCCTTTTGAATAAACAGTGTTCAAAAAAAAAAAGAAAAGAAAAAGAAAATACATGTATCAAGGGATTAAGTCTGGTAGACAATACTCTGTCTCCTTGCATTAACCTTTGTGCAACAATATTTGGACTTTTTTTTTTAGCAAACTCAGTAAAAGTTATGGCATGTGGTCTTGCTGTATTTGTGAATTTGACACTACTGAGAGGGAGGATTAAGTGGACAAATAAGGAAAAGACAAAAATGA
Organism: Thalassophryne amazonica; assembly: GCF_902500255.1. Lineage (NCBI taxonomy): Eukaryota > Metazoa > Chordata > Actinopteri > Batrachoidiformes > Batrachoididae > Thalassophryne > Thalassophryne amazonica. Next base: position 28,584,885 of record NC_047117.1, read on the forward strand.
CAGGGTGAACTTTGAGACAGTTTATGACCAGTTCAATTAGGGAATAACCCTGTTGTGTCTGATGATTTGCAGCTGTTCATGCTGGTTATACGGTTGTAAATAGAGCTGTAAAAAGTAGTTTTACAGCGACACATTAACAGAGCCGTGAAACGGTTATTCGCGAACAGCATGAACGTTCGCGAATCAAACACAACAGGGTTATTCCCATTTTAACTCAATTCCATCGTTTGCACCGTTTATTTTTCTGTAGGTAATTTGGTCGGTGAGGCTTACCATCAAGTCGAGGCAGCGTCGCTCCAACAGCAGTCAGGGCGCAGAGTAATCCATCAAACGAGAAAATCCATCAAATGTGAAACGGTAAATCTGTATCAGAATCCACATCAATACTTTCGTATGGTATTTTAAATTCACCCATTTCAGCAGTGTCGGTATGCGACTTTCTCTCATTCTCAGCTAACAACGCTAACAGTTAGCAGCGTGCGCATCTGGTGTTCTGTTGAATTGTGCATCTCATCACATAAATCGACAGTTCCATGTCCCAACAGTACTGTGTCCCTCAGTGCAACTAAACAGGAATGATATTCGACAAGAATAATACATCCAAATACAGGAGTAATACATCCAAATGTGAAATGGTCAAATATTTTGCCACCATTACCCCGATATTATACAGTCTGAAATCTCACACGATTAATCAATCAGATTCACGGAAAAAATGTAATTGGATTAGAATTCTGTTTTTGTGTTTCTAATCTGTGAGAGGCGGCACAGTGACTTAATGGTTAGCACTGTTAAATCACAGGAAGAAGGTTGTGGAATCACTCCCCTCCAGGTCCTTTCTGAGTGGAGTATGTGTGTTCACCGGAGTTCCTTCCAAGTGCTCTGGCTTCCAAAGACATGCATATTAGGTGAATTGGAAACTGTAGGTATGAATGTGTTTTTCTGTCTGTATGTGACCCTGTGATAGACTGGTGTCCTGTCCGGGGTGTACCCCGCCTCTCACCCAATGATTGCTGGCATAGGTTCCAGCTCCCCTCTGACCCTTAATTGTAATAAGTGGATATTATGAATAATGTGTGGTTGTAAATCGTAACTACTGCTTTCAGTGTGTTGGTTTTTAAGGGACAATGACATTGATTGGGGGTGTGAGGCCGTACTGTCTGTGAACACAGGAGGAGAACTGTGTAACAGTCGTCTTCTTTTCCCCTCTCTCTCTCTCTCTCTCTCTCTCTCTCATATACGCACACACACATACACACAGACAGAGTGAGCTCAGTGCTCTGGAACAGCCATCAGTCAGAGCGTGTTGGCGCTGCAGGTCTGGGGGCATTTACATAGATAGATGATGGAGAGATTATGGGGCAGCAGGGTTATTAATCACTTGCCTGAGAAGGACATGAGGGAGTCTTTGGTGTTACTCATCTCTCCAGGGAGGGTACTCTACCAAAGATATTACTTTTGTGCAATTCCCCGTGTTCTGTTTGCTGCTTAGCTAAAGCACAGAGTTACGGATGACTCTGGGCACTCAGTATGGCTGGAAGGCAAGCAGTGCAGCTAAGTCCATGTCCAGTCCTGAGCTTGACATCCACCATCTTCGTGCAAGAATGTAGATTCAACTCTGTAATTGTTAGACCAACTGGGTCCTAATTTAATTTTATACAAAATGCTCAGTGGGATAAGGTGATAAGGGTAGTGGACAAGTGGTTAGCGTGCTTGGTTTCAACATGGAAGGTGTTTGGTTTCAATGTGGAAGGCTCACAGTTCAATCCCTAGCCCTGCCACATTTCTCCATGTAATGTGGGCTTGTGTCAGGAAGAGCATCCGATGTAAAACTTGTGTCAATTCAACATGCAGATCCACCTCGAACCCTGACAAAGAAGGGAGCAACTGAAGGGACTTACTAGTGTGATAAGGAGTTGCTACCAATATGTCAAACCTGGGTTAAAGTCCCCATCATGCTATATACATCCTTGGACAAGACACCTTATCTACATTGTCCCAGTCCACCTGCCATTTCTCAGGAAGTAACCTGCCTCAGACTGGTGTCCCCTCCAGGTACACCTGCCTTTCCAGGCACTCATAAAGCCAAAGACTCACACATGTATGCATTACCATACAGAATCTGGGGATAAGCACCAACACCGACATGCCTCAGGGTCTATATAGGACTTGCTTGTATGTGAAGGAATTAGATCAGTGGGAAAATGAATTAAGCAACAGTATGTAGATCCTGTCATGCTACCTGTCTTCATCCCTGGACAAGACATTTCATTTGCATTGTCTCAGTGCAGCCAGCCTGGGTTCCACCTTTGCCTGGGGAGGTAACCTGCATCAGACTGGATTCCCTTCCAGGGGGATTGTAGAACTTGCTAGTACTGGGTTGGATCCCCTTTTCCCTTCAGAACTGCCTTAATTCTTCGTTTCAATAAGGTATTGGAAACATTCCTCAGAGATGCTTTGTCTGCTTCATGCTACAGAATCCAGGCATAACCATAATGGATCAGTCTGTATGAGACTTCTTGCTTGTACCAGGTTGGACTGACTTTTGCCTTCAGAACTGCCTTAATTCTTTATAGCATAGATTCAATGAGGTGCTGCAAATATCTGATGGAGATTGGTGTCCATACTGACGTGGAGTTTGTATTTTATTCCTTTGTCTGTGTGGGTTTTCTCTTGGCACTCTGGTTCCCTCCACCATCAAAATATGTACATCAAGTGAAAATGTTCTTTCAGCTGCCATTAACCACGGTGGTGTCACAAAACACTAAGTTCCAGACAGTGGCTGGAGTAAGTCAAAGTATAAATAGGATGGATAAAATGCATAAAAAAGATATGTTGTGTATAATGTAAAAAATTTATTTGTAAAAATGGTTTGTGTCAAAATGTGATACCTTGAGTGTGAGACTGAAATGAAATTCTAAATGAAAGTCAAATTTCATACTGTACATGCAGTCGGAATGTGCATTCCCCCCATCAGCATCCCTCTCACTTGCTGCTTCACTGCTTCACCTCAGGGAGCTTTGGAGGCTGCTTTCTGTACCAGAAGTCATTTAATTTGCGTCCAATTCCTTGTTCCCAGAGCACTCTGCACATAACACAGTCCAGTATAAAAGGAAGGACATGTGCCATTCTGACTGATTAATAGCATGTTTGGACTACAATATGCCCATGTCTAATGAAGACAGCTAATCTAAAATCTTTGCCAAATGATCCGGTCTTGCATCAGGATTTCCCTCTTCTTAAATAGCAATGTGTGCTCTGATGTGTCTCATACAGACAGGTGCATTCAGTGCAGCTTGTTTCTACAGCCGTTGTCAAAATAGGGCCCAAAATATGGATTAAAAAGGTTGTCTTTTTGCTTAATTTAGCCCCAAATCCTGAAAATATCTCTGACAGACATGCAATACTGACGTGGTTAGAGAGAAACAGAGAAATCTCGCAGTAGAAAAACAATATATGTATATAGGATAGAGAGACCTATCAGAGGAGACCAGGAATTAATTTTCTCAAAACATCTTAAGGCTAAGATGACTGCAGAAAATGACTTACACACCTTCCTAAACTAAAAAGGTGTTTGCCAAAGACATTGTGATTTATGGAGCATACTTAAAATGAATGTGCATTAAGTAGGGCGTCCTGGCCACATATAGAACTTTAAGAACTTTTTAAGAAGGCACAGCACAGCAAGAACCAATCAAATTGCTGCTTCATACTGATTCTATCTTCAAATTAATTTATTTTTTTGCATTCCTATTAATTTCAGGCAGGTTTTCTTAAACAACACATACAGGTTTGATAAAATTGATATTGCCTAAATGTGACATTTAGACGCCTTATGTTGTTGTTTTGATGATTCAATTGTGCTGCAAATAGCAATGAGGAAAGTACAGTTTGTGATTGATATTACTTTATTTTAATACATTAATACACCCAATGAGGTGTACTAACACCTATGCACACTAACTGCAAGCATTGGCGCTAGTTAAATAAGATGATGATGATACTTACATTTTCCTCTGATTTTCATCATTTGCATATTCATCAAATATACATCTTTTACACATTGTTTTACACTGAATTGGATCAGTACATTCTTTGAAGTTATCATCTATGTTACTCCATAAGTTAATGCCACAACGTGAGATACAATTTTTAATGAAGTGCAGTTGCACTGTTTTTTGAAATTTAAATTTCCTCTTAAGTTGTATCCCCCCTCCCGATCTCCAAATAGTTTTTGGATGTCTTGCCTTAAACATAGTTTGGATGGTTTTGAAGTTCACCAAGTCCCTAAATTTTAGTAATTTTGACTTTAAAAACAGTAGATTTGTTTGATCTCTGTATCCCACACTGTGTATTGTTCTACTGCTTTTTTTTGTAACTTGGTCAGTACATCTGTGTTGCTTTTGTACAAGTATGTGATGCCCAAACCTCTAAACAATTAAAAGACATTTTTGGTCAAGTATATGTTTAACTTATATATATATATATATATATATATATATATATATATATATATATATATATATATATATATATATATATATATATATATATATATATATATATATATATATATACACACACACACACCACATACACAAACACAACACAGTTAAATGTGCCACAATACTTTCATATGTATTGAGCAGCTGTTCAGCACCATGGACAGTTCAACTCTAACACTTAAGAACTTAAGACTGTGATCAGGAATTAAAGCCCAGAGCAGTTGATGGGTTAAAATATACAAATCAAGCTAAAATCAAGTATACAAATTAAGCTAAAATCAGGTTAAAATCTGTTTCATGTGAAATTCAAAAACAAGGTGTATCGCTGTTTCTCAAATGGTTGTCCTAAATATGGGGAAGGATGGTTACGGTTTTAAACATAAAATTCCTCAGGCAGAGTTGCCAATGAAGACAGAAGACAAGCGAGTTATGAAAAGGTCAAAGAGCCATATTGTCTTAACATATTAACAGAGAAAATCAGTTCTGCGTACAATAGATGCAACTGCATGTGGGATTGCATTCAAAACAATACTTCAATTATTAAATCCGTTTCATCTGCAAATCTGTCACATTTATGTGTCCAGTTAAAATAAAAACATGTAATTATGTATATTTGAAGATATGTAAATTTTGCAAATGGTGTATTTTAATACCTGAAGGACATATATTATACTTGATAGTGTGGAATACAATGCAGTGTTTGTTATTTCTGACAAGAACACAACACATCTTGACCTCAGTCTTGTTTTAATGCAGAGGGTGAACCTGATCTGATTCCCTAATTATCCTGCCACCTCAATCTTGTAATTGATAATTACAGTTGACTGATTGTTGGATACAATGCAGCTGAAATGAAAACAGACACTCATTGATTAGCTGGTGTTTAGCATTCAGTTCTATTTCAACATGCCATAAAGTCTATTTTATCTGCAAAATCGAAGGCGCCTTGTTAAACTCTAGAATTGTGTACCCAGATCCCACATCCCAGATTATGCACCAAATTAAATATGTAAAATGACAACTATACATATGTAAAGAATTCTTCAGAAAACCAAAGCCTTTTCCGAATCTTCTTTATGAGTATTCATGTGCATGGGAATAAACCAGACCTCAACCCTCAGGCATCAAGCTGGATGCCTGCTGCCATAGGTGGGAATCTCTCTTCATTTTCCTGTGCTGAAAAATAAAGCCAATGCAGAAGTACTCAATCTGGCAGTTCCCTGCCAGATTGAGTACTTCTGTGTTAAGCACAAGGTAAGTCACTCCTCATAGAAACCCATGTTAAAAACCCAACTTCAGAGCAGAAATAAACATGAATAACATCTAGTCCAAAAATGGTTTTGGTCTTTATAGCTAATTTCCCCATTCATTACAACTGTGCAGGGGGTGATGTTTTAAAATACTCATTCATATAGGCCATTTTAAGCCAAAAAGTTATGACTAATTAGGGGCATGGACACTTCAAATGACAGGTAGTGTGCTGGTTTGAGGGCCCTGTTAGGAGTGGCTGCTAGGTGCTGTGGACTTAACCATGTTTGTCGTTTCTGCACATTTTATTACAACGATCTGAAATGATATGGCTTGCAGAGTGGTTAATTGTACTAAGAAATCAGTGTTCCAGTATTTCTGTTCAGTGAAATTTTAGTATTATTCAATTTGTATACAATCACTATAAATGCTAATTTGCAGTTAATGGTAGCTTGGTAATTCTAGCGCCACTGATGGCACCACAGGTACTATGACAATATGCAGGTAAAGTTTTAATTCCTATATTCAAATAACCCTTTATAAGAACCACCACCTGGACCCAGTTTAATAAAGCAGTCTAATCTTTTAGTCTATTAAACAACGTTATTCACCTAATCACCGTTTCACATCAATGGCTAAACTTGTAGATTAGCCATTTTACCTTTAGTCAACAATTTTCATTGGCATAACGGCCTCGTGAGCGCCGTTGCCAAGAAACACTTCCAGTGCTCCATAGTTTTGTTTACATCCAGGTTGGTCATTGTCATAAACTAATCTAGCAGTTTCACTCTTCAGTTTCTTCTTCTACACTTTCTGTCAAGCCTTTCTGTGCACACAATGTGGCTCAGCATCTGGTGGCTAATGTGAGAACTGTCACAAACACATCATGACAGTTGTCTGCTACAACCATGGCCAAAAGCGGAGGAAGCTCTCCTTTTGGAGGAATATGAGCAACGTAGGGGTGCCCCTGAGTGTTCCATCAAGTGGTGGTATATGATAGCCGCCATTTTTTTGAGGTAAGACACTGAAGTTTTGTTGACTAAAATAAAATTAGCCTCCTCTGTACCAGACTAAAGACTTTCATTGGGTAATGCAAAACCCTGGCTGACTAAACGCTTTGTACAATGACTAACGTCAGAAAATGAGACAACTAAGTGAGTTTAGTTGACTGAACAAGATTAGACTGCTTTATGAAACAGGGTCCTGGTCTACAAAAATATTTGTTAATCAAATGCCCAAAGCAAAGTTAGCCTGCTAGCTTGTGTGGTAACTGTGTCTCACCCAGGTCACCCAGGTCTTGTTCACATCCTACATCTGTTCTCATTTATGGTGTGGCCTTGAGTTAGGCGGAGTCAGGCACTGCCAAAATGGTAACATATGAGCTTCAAACTCGCTCTTCAGAAAACCTACGAGTCGCGTCACAGAGGGTTTGTCCAGCGTACAGTATACAAATAATGAATGTTTATGAGTTCAATTGAATGAATATTTAATGCGGTGAAAGATGGAATGGTACATTCCAGCCTTCACCTTCATTATTTGTTTTATATACTGACTAAAATAGATCATTTGATATGTTATTAATTTATAAACATAAGAAAGGGGACTTACATGTTGATGTTCCACTAGTGCTTTGACATTAACAGTCCAGTACTAACTTTAAAGGTGATAGAGAGAGGTTGAATGGGGCATTAATCCTTGTTCTGTGATGTGATATGTAGCCCCCAAAAAAATGGTTGGGTCTGTAATGGCTCAGAACCTTCCTAAAAGGCTCTCTGAAACAGCTATGTTACTATGCTGGGTTTAGAATGCCTCGTTTGCTTTTAATGGCGTCGTATCGGAGCTTATTTGGCAACCTCATTATGTAATGCAAGTAGGTGTTGGCGCTGATCGGTTGCCGTTGTTTGATTGGCTGCCCTTGCTCTCACTGAAAATGCCGCTAAGAGGATTAGGAAAGTCTCTGGTTCAACTCAGAACAGAATGAAAATGATCGCTGATTCGCTCATTTCGCTGTCAATCAAAAATTGATTCAGCCTCAGACAGATCATCCAATCATCATGCAGAAGCTGGGCGTCCAGGCCAGCCGAGGCCAGCCCACTGCCCCATAGACCCCCAGACACGCAGAGCCTCCGATGGGCGGGACAAAGCCCAGCATTTATCCAATGAGTCGTCTCGTTTTGCTGCACTTGTGTCGCTATTGAAGTCTGTGGACGACGATTTAAAGCACTGTGAAGCTGCGGGTTTGAGTGAGAGGAAATCCGCGTCGTTACCAGTGATAAGAAGCTGATTCTGAACAAAAGTTGAGCGCGTTGTAGCGAAAACGAGACGACAGTAATCTTCACTAACTTATTTAACAGATCACGTTTCAACATTGCTGTTGAGTGATAAATCTTGTTCCTCGCCCACCAACATGAAGTCAGCCAGAGGCGGACTGTGACATAATGTCCAGTCACAAAATAATAATGATAACAATAATAAAAAAAAAACCGATCCGAAATAAATTTAAAAACAAATTTAAAACAAAAGAAAATGTGATACTTACAGGCTGTACTGATTGCTGGGGTTGATTTTGTGGCAGAGTCGGAACTGACCCTCTACTGAGTATTAAATGCCGACTGAAGCCAGCTTGAAATTGTGCAAGGTTTGTGAAACAGTCCTCCGTGAAATGCGCAAAGAAATACTCGGCGGTTGTATGTCCTGGGGATGCGTTTAAAAATGAATAAAAGCCAGTGATCGCGTACACTGCTTTCCGTGGGAAGAATATGTAAAGATCGTAGTCCGCTGTGACAGCCTGGGAAGGCACACCTGTAACTCGCCATTGCTCCTCTTCCATTGGTAGGAATGGGCGGGCACAACCTTATGAATAATTAATTTCGAAGGGGCGTGCGTGAAAGGGGGTGGGTGTGTGTGTGTGGGGGCTATTGGTGAAAAAGTGACGTAACTTTTCTCTCAAAAACGGATTGGCCTGTTTTCTAGGGGCAAATCAAAAAAGGAGAATTACTTGAAACAGAGGTTCTGAAACTTGCTGGCACTTCGTGTGTATTCCCCATAGCGGGGAGACTCTGAACTAACACCAAAAACATGAAAAAGATGATTTTGATTCTCTATCCCCTTTAAATTGGAGCAAAATTGCGGCGATGTAGTCTGTGATGCTGTGCACTAACTTTGTGTACTTCAAAAAAAAAAAAAAAAAAAAGACTGTCGTTTCCCAGTCCAGCAAAAAATCACGGCAGACATTATTCCAGCCTTTTATCCTAACAGCTCTTCATGCCTCCAGATGCAACCCAGTCTGATGAATGGGAGCACAAATTAATTCTAATTCATTCTGTGATGGCTGCACATAATTAAAAGTGCAGCGGGGGGGGGGTGTCAAGGGGTGGTTATGGTTAGGGGAAAGAGTATGGTTAGGTTATGGTTAAGGTTAGGGTTGGGGATAATAGTAAGATTAATTATAGTGAGTTAAAAAAAACCCCATCACAAAAATTTGAATCATTTCATGATGGGAGGACAAAAAAACATGAGACTGGGTTGTCCAGATGGCTTACAGCATAGTCAATTTGTTTTGTTTTTTTTGTGTGTGTGTGTGTTAGAAGTATTTGCTGCGTCATTTAGCTCCATGTTTAGCTAAATGCTGCCCCCAGTATTGTGAGCATGCCCGGTGGTCGGAGTGTGCAACAGCACATTTCATATAGCACCAAAATTGCACACTAAAAAGAACTATTGCACGGTCAATGACACACAACGGCAAATGGTACAAACAATCCATGTCAAATGGCACACAAGTCACCAATCAAATGACAAGGATCCACTCAGCTGTTATATAATCCAGTCTATGGTGGGAACTAGCAATGACACCCACGCTGGGCTGTGTACTGGTTTGAGTAGGGTTGAAAATAATATACAAATAATGAATGTTTATGAGTTCAATGGTACGAATATTTCATGAGGTGAAAGCTGGAACATACCATTCAATGAGGCGAAGCTGAGTTGAATAGTATGTTCTAGCTTTCACCAAATTAAATATTTGTTCCATTGAAAGAATGTAAAAACAGTCATTATTTGTTTTATATAATGGCTAAAACAGATCCTTGTCATTTGACATTTTATTAATTTATAAACAACAGAAAAGGGACTTACATGTTGGTGTTCCACTGCTGCTAAAGTCCAAATTGTGACGTGTAGTCCAGTGAAGCTGTGCACTGACTTCGGACTTCCATAAAAAAAGAAGAAAAAACAGACTTTGTGTAGTTCCTCAGTCCAGCCAAAAATAACATCAGCTTTTCATGTGAACAGCTCTTCATGCATCCAGATGGCTTACAGCGGAGTGTGTGTGTGTGTGTGTGTGTGTGTGTGTGTGTGTGTGTGTGTGTGTGTGTGTGTGTGTGTGTGTGTGTGTGTGTGTGCGTTTGTGTTGCAAGAATTAGCATCAGTTAGCTCAATCAAATCATTGTGTTGGTGACTGTGTACGTTCTCAGTGCAGTGAAAAAAAAATCATGTCAGAAATGAGTCCAGCTTTTCATTATTTCTTCCTGCTAACAGCCTCCAGACAGCACAGTGGATTTGTTTTTGTGTGTGTGTGTGTGTGTGTGTGTGTGTTTGTGTTACAAGAATTAGCAGCGTCAGTTAGCTCAATCAAATTATGTCTTGGTAGTCATTGTCACAATGACACACACACACACACACACATGCAACCGGCGCTTGTGCGTGCGTGTACTATCGAAAACAGACTGTGTACCTCCTCAGTGCAGCGAAAAAAAAATCACATCAGAAATTAGTCCAGCTTTTCTTTTTAACTTCCTGCCAACAGCCTCCAGACAGCACAGTGGATTTGTGTTGTGTGTGCATGCACGCACGTGTTGTGTGTGTGTATGGGCGCGCATACATGTGCGTGCACGAGCACGTGAGCGTGCATGCAGGTGCACCATCGCGCATACGTGTGCGCGCACGAGCACGTGTATGTGCATGCAGGAGGACATGTGCGTGCGTGTGTGTGTGTGTGTGTGTGTGCGCGTGTGTGTGCAGAGTGCAATGGTACCAAACGTATGGAACCAAATTTGCACTCTAAATGGAACCAAGCTGCACTCTAAATGCAAAGCAACACAAATGGGATGAATTAATCCATGTCATGTGACATACAAAGCACCAATCAAATGACAAGGATCCACTCAGCCATTATATAAGCTTTATATGTATTTCAGTTGTCCTGGTAACAGTTAAAAAAGCAGCTTGACCATTTTCCACTCAGTTAAACAGTATTTGTAACAATAGATTACTGATTGAATGATTTAGATAGCTGAATGCAGCACCCTCAGAGGTGAATGAGAATATGCAAACCAACAACTGGCTATAAACACCTTCTCTCCATTAAAAGAACATCTCAGTATCCCGGGGCCAGTCGGCCACCAGCCCACACTACAAAGCACCTTTTGCAGCGATCCGCCCTCTCACAGCTCTTCAGAGGGGAGACATGTTGTTAATAATTAAGGCTGTGGCTGCAGGCACAGGGAGGCTAAACTTCCTCTAACAAGTGGGTCTCTGACAGCGCAGACATATGGCTCTCGCTTCCCTGTATTCTCCTCAGCCCTCCAGACTCGTGTATTTCACACACGTGCAAGGCGAGGGTGAAACCCTTCGCCCTGACTGTCAAAGACCAATAAATCAAGTTCTTAATGCTCAGCAACAATCAGGTAATTATGACTTGGCCACTTGGCTTCCTATTCACATTGCGTTAAGTATGCCGTCTGATTGCTTCCCACTGCACAGTTGGACAAGAATTATTGGGACAGTTTATTTATCCCAGACTCCCATTGTAGAAATCTGAACGTTATTGATCACCTCAGACGATGAAGTGATGAAAAGCTTTTTTCTTTTTTTTTTCTACAGGAAAAGCTACATTACAAGCAACAAAACGTTCGTAACAGAATCAAGAAATGCTTTTTGTTGGATATTAAGTTGGTGAGTTTCATACTTCCTCCAAGGTCTGAAATCATGTGTTTATCTCTTTTACTTTCATTCTGAGTGGGTGATTTTTTTTTTTTAATGCTTCACTAATGCTTCTTTCACACAAAGCATTAAAATAATGTGATATTTGCTACTATTTAACATACATCTTCACAATGTCAACACACTATTGCCACACATGCTAATCACCAATGGTGCAATATTACAATTGTGATATACACTCACTGGCCACTTTATTAGGTATACCTGCTCAATTGGGCAGTGCAGTCTCATTTGAGGGTGGGTACTAAAGGGGTAAAATATGACGCTTATGATGTAATTTCTCTACTTCCAGGGAAAAATGCCTTTTTTTCCCTACAAAAGAATCAAAGCGTAACAGTGCATGTTGTGATGCTGATCCTTGCAGCAAAGACAGAAGGCCCATGTGCCATGCATCAGGTTATGGTCCCTGCAGAGGTGAACTCAGTGTGTCCTGGACACTGTCATGCATGAGCAAACAGAGGAACGCGTAAGGAGACATCACTCTTTCCAGATGGTCCTCAGTATCATGATTCTTAAGAGGTGTGATTCTTCAAATATAGCAGTTTCACATTACAATATATAGTGATTTTGTTTGCTTCTTAAGGCTAGACCATGGAGAAAAGTTAATACATGTCAATAGATTGTTATCAAAAACCATATTTATCAAAACAATGCACATCCAATTTGAGGGTTTTTTCTTTTTACAGGGTATATCACAGTGTACGCCACGGTGCATCACTCAGAGAGACTCTTGTTACAGTGTTGGATTACTTTTTTGTGTGTTTAGGGTAAAAATTGAACCTGAGTTACAGAGTTTACAGTGGGCCCCTCTGAGATGTGCAGACAAGTGTCTGATCAAGACAATTTCAATTTCAATTTATTTTCCTTTATAGAGTGCCAAATCACAACAGAATTACCTCAAGGCGCTTCACACAGGTAAGGTCTAACCTGACCAACCCCCAGAGCAACAGTGGTAAGGAAAAACTGCCTCTGAGGAAGAAACCTCAAGCAGACCAGACTCAAAGGGGTAACCCACTGCTTGGGCCATGCTACAAACATAAATTACAGAAATAATTCACAGAACAATTCACGGATGAATATACAAGAATTGCTGTTGGTGCACAGGACAGGAGGGTCACCAACACAAACACAACTCCCATCTCTGGATGGAGCTGCACCTTAAACAGAAATAAAACAGAATCAGAATCAGAAAGACAAAAAATACTGTATAATTTGCCAGCATTAATCAACAAGAAAAACAGAAGAAATACTAAGGTGATCGCCGGCTGCTAACCCAAAGCTTCACTAAAAGACCCAGAATTTAGGTGAAGTTGAGGCCGCAGCCCGCTCCAATTACTAATAACATGAATTAAAAGAATAAAAAGCGTAAAACAAAACTGTACCAGTATGCTAGCCATATGAAAGGGAAAATAAGTGCGTCTTAAGTCTGGACTTGAAAGTCTCCACAGAATCTGATTGTTTTATTGATGCAGGGACACCATTCCACAGAACAGGGGCATGATAAGAGAAAGCTCTGTGACCCGCAGACTTCTTATTCATCCTAGGGACACAAAATAGTCCTGCACCCTGAGAACGTAGCACCCAGGCCGGTACGTAAGGTTTAATTAGGTCAGCTAGGTAGGGAGGTGCCAGTCCATGAATAATTTTATAGGTTAGTAGCAGAACCTTAAAATCTGATCTCACTGGGACAGGACACCAGTGAAGACACGCCAAAATGGGTGTAATGTGGTCAAACTTTCTGCTTCATGTCAAAAGTCTGGCTGCAGCATTTTGAACCAATTGGAGACCCCTAATGCTAGACTGTGGTAAACCAGAAAATAGAACATTGCAGTAATCCAATCTATAAGCGATGAACGCATGGGTCAGGGTCTCAGCATCAGCCATAGACAGGATGGGATGAATCTTCGTTATATTTCGTAGGTGGAAGAAAGCAGTCCTAGTAATATTTCTAATATGGAGGCCAAAGGAAAACGAAGGATCAAAAATTACCCCAAGGTTCCTCACTTTGTCAGGGTGATGTATGACACACGAGCCTAGGCTGAGTGTTAACTGGTCAAATTGATGCCAATGTCTCACTGGACCAAGAACCATCATTTCAGTCTTTTCAGAGTTTAAAAGTAGGAAGTTTCTAGACATCCAACTTCTCACTGCTGCAAGGCAATCTTCTAAGGATTTTATGTGAACGAGATTACCAGCAGTTATTGGCATATATAACTGAGTATCATCTGCATAGCAGTGAAAGGTAATCCCAAAACGTCGCAATATGTGACCAAGGGGGGCTATATAAAGGGAGAAAAGCAGGGGGCCTAAGACAGACCCCTGAGGAACCCCAAATTTCATGTCACTAAGGTTAGAGGTAGTGTTACTGTACAAAACACAGAACGACTGGTCGAGTATAACGTCAGCCATGCAAGGGCACTCCCAGTAATCCCAAAATGATTCTCCAGCCTATCAAGTAGAATATGATGATCCACTGTATCAAATGCAGCACTGAGATCTAACAGCAGCAGAACCGTAGTGGTGTCCGAGTCCATTGTAAGCAGAAGATCATTCACCACTTTAGTGAGAGCCGTCTCAGTGGAATGATATTTTCTAAAAGCAGACTGCAGTGGCTCAAAGAGATTATTCTTAGTAAGATAGTCTACGAGCTGTCGTGACACCACTTTTTCCAGAATTTTAGAGCAAAATGATAGATTTGATATCGGCCGATAGTTTATCACTACACTAGGGTCAAGATTAGGTTTCTTAAGTAATGGTTTAATCACTGCCGATTTGAAACATTTAGGAACAGATCCAGAAGTTAAAGAAAGATTAATAATTTCCAGCACAATCGGCCCAAGAGTGGGCCACAGGTCCTTAAACAGTTTTGTTGGTATAGGATCAAATAAACGGGTTGTGCTTTTTGTTGACGTTACGAGTTTCGTCAGCATGTCTAGAGACATACTATAAAATTCTGTAAATCTAGGTAATACCTCAGTAGTGGCACCCACCTCAATAGCAGGATGTAATGGCTGGGTTAAGGCATGCTGGGATATGTTCAACCTAATGTCATCTATTTTCTTCTCAAAGTAATCTAGGAAATATTGTGCTGTAAAAGGAGTGCGAGCTACAGGTGGTTGTCCCTGAATAAGTGTTGCCACCAATTTCGAACAAGAACTTTGAGTTATGCTTGTTTTTGTTGATCAAATCAGTGTAATAGGCCGCTTTGTAGCCAATAATGCATGCTTATAGTCTAAGATAGCATCACGCCACGCAAGGTGGAATACTTCTAATTTTGAACGATGCCATTTCCATTCTAGACCTCTTGCTTTATGCTTGAGGTCACGCAGGTAATCTTTGAACCAAGGTGACTGCGATTTGGGGGAGTGCGGTTTCAACACAGGTGGTGCAATCATGTCGAGTGTTGTTTTGAGCACTGAGTTTAAACTATCCACAAGTCTGTCTACTGACTGGGTATTTGTCAAAAGTGATGCTAAGACATCAGGCAGTCTAGCTTCTAGTTCAGTCTTAGTTGAGGAGTTGATGCATTGCCGTAATGATATATAAGGTTGTTGTTATGTGGGCCACTGAAGAGG
Organism: Thalassophryne amazonica; assembly: GCF_902500255.1. Lineage (NCBI taxonomy): Eukaryota > Metazoa > Chordata > Actinopteri > Batrachoidiformes > Batrachoididae > Thalassophryne > Thalassophryne amazonica. The sequence continues at coordinate 28,600,213 of NC_047117.1, forward strand.
AGGTACTGCTGGCCCACCACCACCAGAGGGCGCCCTGCTTGGAGTGCGGGCTCCAAGCACGAGAGGGCGCCAGACCCAGAAGAAGTGACAGCTGTCATTCATCCTCTGCACCAGCTGTCACTCATTCATCATCATCATCATCACCATAAAGGCCAGACTGCAGCTCCACCTCCTCGCCGAGAAATCGACTACTGAAGAGGTAATTTCTCTGCTGACACATACGTTGTATAATAATCTGAACTTCTGTTGCAGCCGTTTTCCTGGTGGTTTTCCTTGTCTGTGGGATTGGCGTTTGGTGTGACAGCGACAGCTTCGCCTCACACTCCAAACCAGATAAGTGGTTAACCAGGAGCTGCACGAGTGTGTGATTGGAGGTGGAGGTGCTCCCTCCTAACTGTGTACAGACTGTGGATTACTGAGTGTGCGGACTCACACTCATTCATCTTGTCTCTGCTTTCTGCCAGCAGTACCAGGGTCGACAGCCGAAGACAGAGGCCACCTGGGGACTCGGGACTTGGCGGCTCCGGTGTTCTTCAGACCGTTGGTGGTGGAAGCCGTGTGGGACGCGGCTTCTCTCTCATCGGGGGTCTTCAGCTTCTCTTCCCCTGCCATCCCCTCATTACCCCATCCCCGTAGAGACGGTGCCTGCTCCCAGACCACCAATAACCAGCAAAAATCTATTTAAGCATAAAAATTCAAAAAGAAAAAATAATATAGCACCTTCAACTGCACCACAGACTAAAACAGTTAAATGTGGTCTATTAAACATTAGGTCTCTCTCTTCTAAGTCCCTGTTGGTAAATGATATAATAATTGATCAACATATTGATTTATTCTGCCTTACAGAAACCTGGTTACAGCAGGATGAATATGTTAGTTTAAATGAGTCAACACCCCCGAGTCACACTAACTGTCAGAATGCTCGTAGCACGGGCCGGGGTGGAGGATTAGCAGCAATCTTCCATTCCAGCTTATTAATTAATCAAAAACCCAGACAGAGCTTTAATTCATTTGAAAGCTCTGACTCTTAGTCTTGTCCATCCAAATTGGAAGTCCCAAAAACCAGTTTTATTTGTTATTATCTATCGTCCACCTGGTCGTTACTGTGAGTTTCTCTGTGAATTTTCAGACCTTTTGTCTGACTTAGTGCTTAGCTCAGATAAGATAATTATAGTGGGCGATTTTAACATCCACACAGATGCTGAGAATGACAGCCTCAACACTGCATTTAATCTATTATTAGACTCTATTGGCTTTGCTCAAAATGTAAATGAGTCCACCCACCACTTTAATCATATCTTAGATCTTGTTCTGATTTATGGTATGGAAATAGAAGACTTAACAGTATTCCCTGAAAACTCCCTTCTGTCTGATCATTTCTTAATAACATTTACATTTACTCTGATGGACTACCCAGCAGTGGGGAATAAGTTTCATTACACTATAAGTCTTTCAGAATGCGCTGTAACTAGGTTTAAGGATATGATTCCTTCTTTATGTTCTCTAATGCCATATAATAACACAGTGCAGAGTAGCTACCTAAACTCTGTAAGTGAGATAGAGTATCTCCTCAATAGTTTTACATCCTCATTGAAGACAACTTTGGATGCTGTAGCTCCTCTGAAAAAGAGAGCTTTAAATCAGAAGTGCCTGACTCCGTGGTATAACTCACAAACTCGTAGCTTAAAGCAGATAACCCGTAAGTTGGAGAGGAAATGGCGTCTCACTAATTTAGAAGATCTTCACTTAGCCTGGAAAAAGAGTCTTTTGCTCTATAAAAAAGCCCTCCGTAAAGCTAGGACATCTTTCTACTCATCACTAATTGAAGAAAATAAGAACAACCCCAGGTTTCTTTTCAGCACTGTAGCCAGGCTGACAAAGAGTCAGAGCTCTATTGAGCTGAGTATTCCATTAACTTTAACTAGTAATGACTTCATGACTTTCTTTGCTAACAAAATTTTAACTATTAGAGAAAAAATTACTCATAACCATCCCAAAGACGTATCGTTATCTTTGGCTGCTTTCAGTGATGCCGGTATTTGGTTACTCTTTCTCTCCGATTGTTCTGTCTGAGTTATTTTCATTAGTTACTTCATCCAAACCATCAACATGTTTATTAGACCCCATTCCTACCAGGCTGCTCAAGGAAGCCCTACCATTATTTAATGCTTCGATCTTAAATATGATCAATCTATCTTTATTAGTTGGCTATGTACCACAGGCTTTTAAGGTGGCAGTAATTAAACCATTACTTAAAAAGCCATCACTTGACCCAGCTATCTTAGCTAATTATAGGCCAATCTCCAACCTTCCTTTTCTCTCAAAAATTCTTGAAAGGGTAGTTGTAAAACAGCTAACTGATCATCTGCAGAGGAATGGTCTATTTGAAGAGTTTCAGTCAGGTTTTAGAATTCATCATAGTACAGAAACGGCATTAGTGAAGGTTACAAATGATCTTCTTATGGCCTCGGACAGTGGACTCATCTCTGTGCTTGTTCTGTTAGACCTCAGTGCTGCTTTTGATACTGTTGACCATAAAATTGTATTACAGAGATTAGAGCATGCCATAGGTATTAAAGGCATTGCGCTGCGGTGGTTTGAATCATATTTGTCTAATAGATTACAATTTGTTCATGTAAATGGGGAATCTTCTTCACAGACTAAAGTTAATTATGGAGTTCCACAAGGTTCTGTGCTAGGACCAATTTTATTCACTTTATACGTGCTTCCCTTAGGCAGTATTATTAGACGGTATTGCTTAAATTTTCATTGTTACGCAGATGATACCCAGCTTTATCTATCCATGAAACCAGAGGTCACACACCAATTAGCTAAACTGCAGGATTGTCTTACAGACATAAAGACATGGATGACCTCTAATTTCCTGCTTTTAAACTCAGATAAAACTGAAGTTATTGTACTTGGCCCCACAAATCTTAGAAACATGGTGTCTAACCAGATCCTTACTCTGGATGGCATTACCCTGACCTCTAGTAATACTGTGAGAAATCTTGGAGTCATTTTTGATCAGGATATGTCATTCAAAGTGCATATTAAACAAATATGTAGGACTGCTTTTTTGCATTTACGCATTATCTCTAAAATTAGAAAGGTCTTGTCTCAGAGTGATGCTGAAAAACTAATTCATGCATTTATTTCCTCTAGGCTGGACTACTGTAATTCATTATTATCAGGTTGTCCTAAAAGTTCCCTAAAAAGCCTTCAGTTAATTCAAAATGCTGCAGCTAGAGTACTAACGGGGACTAGAAGGAGAGAGCATATCTCACCCATATTGGCCTCTCTTCATTGGCTTCCTGTTAATTCTAGAATAGAATTTAAAATTCTTCTTCTTACTTATAAGGTTTTGAATAATCAGGTCCCATCTTATCTTAGGGACCACGTAGTACCATATCACCCCAATAGAGCGCTTCGCTCTCAGACTGCAGGCTTACTTGTAGTTCCTAGGGTTTGTAAGAGTAGAATGGGAGGCAGAGCCTTCAGCTTTCAGGCTCCTCTCCTGTGGAACCAGCTCCCAATTCAGATCAGGGAGACAGACACCCTCTCTACTTTTAAGATTAGGCTTAAAACTTTCCTTTTTGCTAAAGTTTATAGTTAGGGCTGGATCAGGTGACCCTGAACCATCCCTTAGTTATGCTGCTATAGACGTAGACTGCTGGGGGGTTCCCATGATGCACTGTTTCTTTCTCTTTTTGCTCTGTATGCACCACTCTGCATTTAATCATTAGTGATCGATCTCTGCTCCCCTCCACAGCATGTCTTTTTCCTGGTTCTCTCCCTCAGCCCCAACCAGTCCCAGCAGAAGACTGCCCCTCCCTGAGCCTGGTTCTGCTGGAGGTTTCGTCCTGTTAAAAGGGAGTTTTTCCTTCCCACTGTAGCCAAGTTCTTGCTCACAGGGGGTCGTTTTGACCGTTGGGGTTTTACATAATTATTGTATGGCCTTGCCTTACAATATAAGGCGCCTTGGGGCAACTGTTTGTTGTGATTTGGCGCTATATAAAAAAAAAATTGATTGATTGAATTGATTCTATCTTCGAGCCTGCCCACACGTCATCTGGTGTCAATTGACTTTACAATTTCTGTGTATTTAGTTGTGTATTATCACAACATTAAATTGTTACTTTTTGGCTTATTCATTGTCCGTTCATTTGCGCCCCCTGTTGTGGGTCCGTGCTACGACACCACCTACAGTTGTTCCACTAAACACGGCAGCGAAACTGTAAACTTAATAAGTGAGTGATCAGAGACCACTGATGTAAGAGGCATGATGTCAATAATCATGACAGCAATACCACATGCGAGAACCAGATCCAGGGTATTTCCACTAATGTGCATCGAATCCTGAATCCGTCGAATTGCCGAAATCCTAATGCATCCACAATTTCCATAAATGATTTGCAGAGGGGATCAGAAGGCTTATTTATATGAACGTTGACGTCAGCAATGATCAGAATGTTATCTGCACTAGTTGACAAGTTAGAGATGAACGCACCAAATTCATCTAAGAATTCAGAATATGGGCCAGGAGGCCTATATACAGTGACAAAGTAATACGGTTGATTTTTATTCTTCTGACCTTGGCAATGCGTAATATCCTGAGCGGAGGGGAGAATCAGATGCTCAAATGAGTTATATTTGTGACCCCCAACAGCTAATAAGCTAAAACTAGATTTATAAATAAGAGCAACACCCCTGCCTTGCTTCGCATCACGAGGGACATGACTAAATGTTTATGCTGGTGGGCAGGCTTCATTTAAGGGGAGGACAGCTGTAGGTTTAAGCCAGGTTTCACATAACCCAATCATATCTAAGTGATGATCAATAATTAAATCATTAATCAACAATGATTTTGAGGACAGTGATCTTATGTTAATGAGACCCAGTCTAAGGACCTCAGTGGGGTTGACAGTTGAACTGTTTGGGTTTAGGGGTGGTTCCAGAGTAGTAGGTTTAGGTTTGAGACATTCCACGCGCATTGTAGGTAGCAGACACAAAATCTTTGCTATTACTGGAACAACCACTGGGTCATCCTCAATTTCAACATGATCCAATATAGTAATGGGTATTAAATTTGCAAAGCATATCCCTCTATGATTTTTATGGACACGTCTAAATGCACAGGCTATGGCTAAGACCTTTGATTGTAGTGTGCACAGACTGCCTGCCTTGGCCTAGCCCACATTTGGCTCATGAATGGCAAGCACAGCCAACCGGTCTCACCTACACCTAAAGACTTGCCCCATCCCTCACTGCTGAACTCTCTGGCTGCCACTCCATTCAGTAAATCTTCATACGTACTAGGGGTGGTGGGCAAGTGATTAATTGCACTTGTTTCCTGGGCAGAAAGTTATTGGTTCAAACCCTCACCTCTGCTCATTCTTCCAACAGCGCGTGTAAAATGTGTTGAATTGACACAGAGTTGGCTGTGGTAACCCTAAGTGATGGCAAAGCGGAGTTACGTTTTCCCAATTTGATCTTCGGGAACATTTCTCTCGCCCCACCCCGTATTTATTTGTTTATTTTTTTAAATAGAGGTGACATCACGTGATACATTGGGGCTACAATACATTGAACTCCTGGCTGAATGAAAGTGATACAAAATTCTTTCCACCTTGTTGGTAAGCATGTGAATTTTATTATATCAATTCTGGACTTTAAAAATTGATTCTCACATTGAAAACATAAATATCACAACAGTCTGATTAAACAGGAATAGGTTTCCATTAACGGCCTGATGTTGTTTCTAGGCTGACAAAAGTCCACAACAGTAGAATTGATGCAGATTTTTCACGGCAGACACCCGTTTTTCTCCTTTGTGCTTTTTGGAGGAGGGCAAACTAAGCATTCGAACAGGGCGAACCATCATTTTAGGAATTGTTGCCTTTCCTGCACCGTTTTCTTTTTTCTTCTAGGTGGGGGAAGGGGAACAAATCTTGTTTTGATGCTGGCGCTGTCAGGGGGGCTAGCCAGAGAGGATAGTAAACACTGCCTTTGCAGAACATTTAAAATCAATCCTTCAGCCACAGGCCTCAAAAACTCCCCTCGCGTCTGTCTATCTCTTCCTCCAAACCTTTCTTCCACGTTTTCTCACTGCCTCTCTGTAGTGTGTCTGCCGCTCTCTGAGAATAGAGGCAGCACTTAAAAGCCGAATCTAGGGGCTGAATTTTGTGACAACGGCTCCAGCTATTGTAATCATACTAAAATGTGACCAAAATCTCCCCCCATCTGCAAAAATCCACACGTACCTACGTGCATACCCGCATGCACGGTCTCGCTCACATAACCTTGATGAGCAAATAATCGCGTCATTAGCCTACGCGTTTAAGGCAGCAGCTCATTTGCCACCGGACAGGCCGTTACCTCTGCTCATGATTGGTTAGAAGATTAACTGGAAATCATTTTGTTTCCAGGATTATTGCTTGATTGAGTCATCATTTGCCAACCAATGGGAGCAGTTGACACACACTTTTTCTAGACTACAGTCTGTTTGAGTCGAATGCTAATGACTGCATAGTCTTTTTTTTTGCATTGTTTTCATAAGTCAAGTCAAGGAGCATGTGTGAATGTCACACATCACCCTGGGGCCTGGATGGCAACCGCCTAGGCAGACAACTGATCCATTCCCACCGCTCAAAAATATCTATGTGCTGCAGCCAGGTGAAACATTGGAGACTGCTTGGTCTGAGGCACCTGTGCACCGGATCATGAGGTGAGATGCACAAAACATGTCCAAAATGTTGTGGCTGACCTTCCTTCATAATGCAAGTGATACTCCTCATCTGAGTCTCCCTAAGTAACCGCTTGTTTGACACAAAGTCATTCCAGTGGTACCCAACGATCCTCTGGAGAGACCTGGTACCAAAGACATCCAGTCATTGCCTTAGGTCACAGGTTAGCCTCCAAATGTCACAACAATACAGTAAGTCAGAAAGTACCAGGGCTCTAAAGACCTGGACCTTCACAGACCTGAAAATATATCAGCATCATCAAACACCTCTACAAGGTCAACACTTTCACCATATACAGATACACTACTGATGGCCAAGTCCAGGAAGTAATTGAAAGCCTGGGTCTTAGTCTTGACTTGGGAAAATGACAAACAAAGACTAGTGGTGCAATCAGGTTATCCACTGATTCTCCAAAGATCACAGCATTATGCATGAAGTCCAAGTCAGTAAACATTTACACGCCAGCAAAAGCAACTAAGCTACAGGATTCCATAGCACTACCGAAAACCCAAATGTGTAATTTTTGAACAATGTAGTAGCCAAAACACATCCCTGATGAATGCTAGTTTTCACTGGGAAAAATTCAGAATTTCTGTTCCTACTCCACATAATACTCAGTACATGTGTATAGGCTGGCTATTGTGTCCAGCCATTTCCTGGGGATCTCATGAATTCTTAAGTGTCCAAGTGTCAAGTGCCCAGTCATCTCAAATGTTTTGCAAGACTCATGTCCAATATTTACCCTTGTTTTCAGTGAGTACTTGTATAGCTAAGACACAGTCAATGGTTGACGTTTTGGGTGTGAAGCCAGACTATGCTGGTCAACATTTTATTCATCCATCCATCCATATTCTAAACCTGCTTATTCCAGTCATGGGGGGCTGGAGCATTTACTTGCAGACATTGGATGAGAGGCGGGGTACACCCTAGACAGGATGCCAGTTTATTGTAGGTCAGACACATAGAGACACACAAACACGTTCACACTCTCACGCACACCTACTGTCAAGTTAGAGTTACCAATTTGCAGAACCCAGGCAAACACGGGGATAACATACCCCACAGAAAGGAATCTTTTGGAAGCTAGACAACAGACAGCACTGATATTTTTCAAGCAATCCCAGTTTTCTCTGTATCTCACCTGTTGCTTCATCTCAGTGTGCATTATTATTGTAGCTGGTTGAGTCCTTGGTGGACGGTGTGGTCATTCAGTAAGAGGTTTATCTTCAGTTGCATTTTTGTCTTTGCCCGTGTTTGCTCTTAGCACAATAAGTCATAATGCCACTTGGATACATCAACATGTTTGGATGGAACTAGCTAAATGGTGTAAAGTCCTGTAATAAAGCAAACAAGATAACAATAAATATGACATGTCTCAAGACCAGTCACTGCCTGGTCTTGAGACCAGTCAGTGACTTGACTGTGAGTGACTGACTTGAGTGACTTGACAAGTCAGACTGACCAGACTGAAAATTGGCTAGTGATTTTAAATTTTTCTTTTGGGTCAGGTGGAGTAATTTCAAATTAATTTTCATATTAAGCTGTATACGAGGTCTGTCCATAAAGTATCATACCTTTTTATTTTTTTCAAAAACTATATGGATTTCATTCATATGTTTTTACGTCAGACATGCTTGAACCCTCGTGCGCATGCGTGAGTTTTTCCATGCCTGTCGGTGACGTCATTCGCCTGTGAGCACGCCTTGTGGAAGGAGTGGTCCCGCCCCCTCGTCGGATTTTCATTGTCTGGAAATGGCGGAATGAAAAGGACTTTTTTTCCATCAGAATTTTTCAGAAGCTGTTAGAGACTGGCACCTGGAAACCATTCGAAACATTTATCTGGCTTTCAGTGAAAATTTTACGGGCTTCACAGAGAATAAGGACTTTAACTACAGGTTTAAGGACCCCTTTAAAGGACGGTCGGTGCGCCGTGCTGCGAGCTGCGACGATGCGGCACAAACCACTGGATCATTTCTAAGCTGATGGCTCTGTGGATACGAGACCGTCGTGTGCTCTTTCTCTGGTTATCACAAGACCTGGACATCAGCCATTTTCCGGCAGATTTCACTTTTAACAAGAGATTTTGTCATGGAAAGCCGCGCGGAGGCTTCGCGCGTCACGACCGATTCGTGTGACCAGTTTTTTGTGTGCTGTAACGACTTGCCTTGCCTTCTCTGTCCCCCCAAAAAGTCAAAAAAGTCTTTCCATTATTGAGCAATATCAGTTTGCTGCGGCACCTTACTTCAGATGGGGACCTTTGGTAGCAGCTTCTGGTATAAACAGCGATCAAACATGGAGCTGTTTCATGTGAGCAAAGGAAGCTGCAGCAAGGGCTCAGTTTCTGTTCACAAGTAAGGCTCACATATCAATGCCCCCAAGGACCTGCATGTTAAAGGTGAACACATTGTACCCTCCACACTCTGAGGATAATGCTACATCTTATAACTATGATGATATTTACTAATCTCAATCTATTATAGGTATACTTTATTGCAGTTACAAAATGTCATATTTATGCAGGTAAATGACATTAGTTTAATTTCTTAATTGTCCACTGCCAACTGCATTGCTGTGCCCAAAATAACCAACTAACTGTATTAAATTTTCAACAGATTTGACCAGCAATGAGTGTATCTCGGGTGAGTTGTAATGTGAGGATGATGGGGTGGGTTTCACCAAGAACCTCTAACGACTGCTCACTTTGCCCAACAATGTATTGACTCTTGTGCCCATGACAATTTGAACAAAAATTTATCAGATTGTCCTCATATTTGAAGTGGACATCTCAAATGAATGTATCTCGGAAGAGTTTGAATTTGACCACACTGTAATATGGTTTCGTCAAGACCCTCAACTGAAAACGAATGATACTTTCCATTCACTAATGTTTAAGAACACTGACCTCACCTGCATTCAAGAGTGGTTTACATGTTTGCATAGAGATATAGCCATATTTCTTGATGCTTTAATGTTATTAGAAGGTCGGAGGGCAACATGAAACAAAAAACTACAATATTTTGTTTTATATGCTGTGAGGTCTGTAACATTGACTACAAATTATATTGTCAAAGTCAAATATTTTTAAATGTGATTATACAAATAACAGAAGTAGAAAAAGAAGAAGAAGAAATTTATTTGTATTGTGCTTTAACAAAATACAAAATGGTTCACAACAATGAATAATTTAAAGATACCATATATGCAAATGAAGTTGAGACAACAATAAAAAACAGATCTTCAATGAGCATAGGCAGTCAAGAACATTTGAGTCTTTAGTTTGGACTTAAAGACCTCCATTGAACTTGACTGTCTTAGCATAGCATTGGCGCATGAACATAAAGTGCTCTACCACCAGCTCAGTCATGTACACCAGAGCACAACCATTCAGTATCTTGCAAGTTATAAACAGGACCTTGAAGACTGCCCTCCACTGGGGTAATATAGACAAATTTATGGGTCCTAGTAAGCAATCAAGCAGCTGCATTCTGAACTATCTGAAGGCTTTCAAAGCTTTTTAGGGGCAGGCCAGATTACAATAATCAACAGAATGCAATGCAAAAATTTCAGGCAGAATGTTCAGGATGTGGAAAATGTAGATCCTCGAGGCAGTTGTTGAACATTTCTCATGAGATTATTCCTTTTTTAAAATTTTGTGTTAGTTTATTTTCTTTCTGTATCTGTATGAGGAAATCTGAAAGCAGTCTACAGTGATTTGAACCATACCACAACCTTGATACTGTGATTTTTACTGAACTGTGACAGTGAAGTAACATAATGCCCCCAGTAGAAAATAAATGGCGTAACCACCCTCTGAGTTGTGATGCATGTAATGGCAAATTGGGATGGGAGTTGGGGTGGGTTCTGGTCACAATACTTGTGTATGCCTTTGAACAAGACACTTAATCTACACTGTCCCAGTCCACCCAGCTGTAAATACTATGTACCGGCCATGAGACGTAACCTACAACTGACTGGCATCACTTCCAAGGGGAGTTAGAGACTTTCAGCCACTTCCTGCTATAGAATCCATGAATAAGGAAAGATACCAGTGAGCCTCAAGGCCTATATAGGCTACATTGTAAAGCCCCGTTTACACATAGACGGTTTTGTCGGCGGGTAGTACGTAGACCAAAGTTCGCGGTAGTTCCGGCTGTTTTCGCGGTGGAAAGGGGCAGAGCATTTCGCATGGGTTTTGACCGCCATACTAGCCGCAAATATGCGGATAAAACGCCGCTAAATCTGCCGAATAAAGCAGCGTTTTGACAGGCAACGGGGGTTAATACCCAGTTCTATCCTTTACAATCGCAGGTTAAGACGTGCGTGACAACGGCGGTGTTCTGCTGCCGCCAATAATGCCCTGTGTACCGCTGGTTTTATCCAGGCAAATCCTGCGTTACTCCAGGAACCTTTGCATATAGGCACCGCCCCCAGAGTATAATAGGCTGAAGCAGCAGGGATACATGCCTCTGTCACTGCAGGGGGAGGGAGATCATCCTCAGCCTTTTCATCTCCTTCATTTTCCCCCTCCTCAACATGTTGCTCTGTCTCCACCACAGGCCTCCCCTCTGCTTCTGAACCAGACGTCTTGGTAAGTCCTTGCCGCTGCCAATTTTCTTTTAGGAGGCTAACTGGAGCTACTCTGCAAAAATATCTGGAGCTGGCCGCGAGTGAGAGGCCTGCATGCAGTGCGCTAGTGTTTTTATACTGACCGCCACCTATCGGCCGTTTGGAACGCCATGGCGTTTAGAACGGCGTACTGTCCACTAGCGCCACCGTTTTGTCTGCCTCTGTCACCAGTTAAAACGCTGTTGAGGACGCCGATGTGGGCTCTATCGCTGTTTTATATGCCATTGGTTAGGGATACAACGCCGGCCGCCAATTACGGCGGTGTAAACTGCGGCACTACAGGAAGGGGCAGGATGAAACTGCAATTAAAAAGTATCAAACGCTGTTGTTCGCGTTGTCTCCGTAGTCACGCGAATTCTCCGGGAGCGCTCCCGGAATTATTCGACATGTTGAATAATTTTTTCGACGATTCCCAGTAAAGCCAGAACTAAGCCACGCCCCCTAGTGCCGGCGTTAAGAACGGTGTTTGATCCTTAAGACGGCCAAAAACTCTTCTGGGATGCTTCCGGGAGCTCTTACCGTCTATGTGTAAACGGGGCTTTAGCACTACAAACCCAATTCTTTAAATTGGCAGCCAACTGGATTTTAAAAATTACTAAATTAAGCTTTGTTGAAATACAGTTAGCATAACGAACAGGTGTAGGGTCATCCTAAAGTAAAAACATAGTCCAAAACTGGCATTTATAGGATTAAGAATACAAAAAAAAGCACGTGCCTTCACCCTTTAAAAAAGGACTCCATCACTGAGTTTAAACATCCCAGGATGTGCCGACCCTGACAATACTGACACGAAGTGTGCTAACCCTAAGAGCTGATGCGGAATACCAGCTGTGACGTCAATGGCTACACATATATTTAAATATCTTGCATTGTCTGGCATCATGAAGTATTACTGTCATATCATTATTTCACAATGCCAAATCATAAAGCATTGTGAGTCTCCTCGTTTCACTCAGTGTTTTCACAGGGTGCATTTTATGCAATCTGAAAAGTAAAATGCAATATTTTGTGCTTATCCCTATGTTTCCACATTTAACAGTCATAACTGCCTGTTTATGCTTTGGGTAAGGTAATAATAATAATAATAATAATAATAATAATAATAATAATAATAATAATAATAATAATAATAATAACACCATTTTCATCTTATTTATTTATTTATTATTTGGTTTTGGTGGGGGGCTGGTATGGTTTGGCTGCTATGTTGTTTTTGGTCAAAAAATCATTGCCAGCAACTGGCTGATGAAAATGCATGACTTTTGGTGTATTGTTTTGCATACATCTCACCAGGTATTTTTGTGAGGACAAACTTAATACCATAATTTTGTAGGTGGTACCCTTCTAAGACTGTATATTGACTTTGTGAGCAAATTTTGGGTTTGTTTCTTTGTTTTCTTGTACTATATTTTCATTTTGGTTTTCTGATTTGCTGCCTTTGGTGACGGCAGCTTGATCTCCTTGTCAGCACACAGTCTCATGATGACTCATTCATGTTAAACATCATCTCAGTTTTATGTTTAACACTGTAAACATTTTGAGCTGTAGGTGAGGGTGCTGTTTCACCTGCATACAACTAAAGCCAGTCACTCACAACAAGATGATATGGTACAAATATGAGTTTTGCCACAATCATACAGAAAATCAAGGCGAAATAGTTAGTGCACTTGGTTTCAGTGTGGAAAGTTCATGTTTCAAACCCCACCCTGCCACATTTCTCCATGTAATATGGAGTTGCGTCAGGAAGGAGTCCGGCGGAAAATGTGTGCCAATTCCACATGCAGATCCACCTTGGATTTGCTGTGGTGACCCAGAGTGCAAACAAGGGAACAGCCAAAGGGTCTTACTATACAGAAAGGCAAGTGTTACTGCAAGGTAGATGGAACAACTGCATTATGAATACACACACTGCTGAGATAAGACTACAATTCAGTTCATAGCTCAAAACTCCTGCAATGCAATCAGTGTTTCCTGTATTACTTCATAACGTAGATGTCATTACAAACAGAGGCACACACATGCACATATTTGCACCCAAGCAAAACAGGAACAGCCAAAACAAATATACTCAACAAAAATATAAACGCAAAACTTTTGGTTTTGCTCCCATTTTGTATGAGATGAACTCAAAGATCTAAAACTTTTTCCACATACACAATATCACCATTTCCCTCAAATATTGTTCACAAACCAGTCTAAATCTGTGATAGTGAGCACTTCTCCTTTGCTGAGATAATCCATCCCACCTCACAGGAGTGCCATACCAAGATGCTGATTAAACACCATCATTAGTGCACAGGTGTGCCTTAGACTGTCCACAATAAAAGGCCACTCTGAAAGGTGCAGTTTTGTTTTATTGGGGGGGGGGGGGGGGATACCAGTCAGTATCTGGTGTGATCACCATTTGCCTCATGCAGTGCAACACATCTCCTTCGCATCATCCGTGAAGAGAACACCTCTCCAATGTGCCAAATGCCAGCGAATGTGAGCATTTGCCCACTCAAGTCGGTTACGACGACGAACTGGAGTCAGGTCGAGACCCCGATGAGGACGACGAGCATGCAGATGAGCTTCCCTGAGACGGTTTCTGACAGTTTGTGCAGAAATTCTTTGGTTATGCAAACCGATTGTTTCAGCAGCTGTCCAAGTGGCTGGTCTCAGACGATCTTGGAGGTGAACATGCTGGATGTGGAGGTCCTGGGCTGGTGTGGTTACACGTGGTCTGCGGTTGTGAGGCTGGTTGGATGTACTGCCAAATTCTCTGAAACGCCTTTGGAGACGGCTTATGGTAGAGACATGAACATTCAGTACACGAGCAACAGCTCTGGTTGACATTCCTGCTGTCAGCATGCCAATTGCACACTCCCTCAAATCTTGCGACATCTGTGGCATTGTGCTGTGTGATAAAACTGCACCTTTCAGAGTGGCCTTTTATTGTGGGCAGTCTAAGGCACACCTGTGCACTAATCATGGTGTCTAATCAGCATCTTGGTATGGCACACCTGTGAGGTGGGATGGATTATCTCAGCAAAGGAGAAGTGCTCACTATCACAGATTTAGACTGGTTTGTGAACAATATTTGAGGGAAATGGTGATATTGTGTATGTGGAAAAAGTTTTAGATCTTTGAGTTCTTCTCATACAAAATGGGAGCAAAACCAAAAGTGTTGCGTTTATATTTTTGTTGAGTATATATATGATATAACAATAATAATATATAACAAATGTTGTATAATCATGCACTCATCAGTGGCCAAAGTGCTCCAGACTTCCATAAAGAAGTAATGTACTGTGGAGATGTAAGTTTCCATTACTAAAACATTAAATAAGAACAGCTGAATAAGTAAGGCTGTGCCCCTTTAAAGAACCCAACTTCCAAGGTAGACACGGTGTCAGCGGAGTGTCGCAGTGACTGTAGGTAGAAAGTATAAAATAGAAAAAGAAAAACATTGTGCTTGAAATCTTACATGTATGTAAGACTTAAATTTGATTCTATGATCTGATTAATTTGTGTGCATGAAGTAAATACTGAAATAATTTGTGCAGCGTATGCAGCCATGGGAAAAGGTGACAAGGCTCACGTGATGCATTTTCAACTCTGAGCAAACAAAATCTGCTGCATGCTCAAGAACTGTATTTGCATTTCTGTGTTTGTTATTATCCATATAAACATCCAATAATAATGCCAATAATAAGGGTTTTATTTTCAACCTCTGAGCATGCTTTGCAATTGAGCACAGTGTAGCCGCTTATCATGTGCACATGAGCTGATCAGATGTGGGAAATAATTATCTCTTTTGTCTTTCTTTTCACGCTTTGCATCATGACATAGATGGAAAAACTTGTGCAGCGCTGTGCACAGTGTGCACCTCCTGTTCACACAGACAGAGGCACACACCATAATGTGTGCACTGTCTTTCTGCATTGCATTGATAAGGGCCCCTTCACACAAAGTACGAATAAGTACAAATCAGGGCGAATCACGGTGAAACAGCTCGTATGAGCAAACCATAAAAACATTGAGTCAACGTCGGGAGGGACACGTGGTCAGGCAGGTGTGAACGATCCCGCTGCGACGAGCGTGCATGAAACCGTCGCAGTGGGAACACAGTGTGAGCAGCTGGAGTGTGTGTAACCACATCGCACAGCTGCTGTGGGAAAAAACCACATGCCACCCATGGGATTTGAACCTGCAATTTACAAAAGTGCTAACTGCCAGCCAGAAACTTTACCACTGCACTACCATCGCTGTCCTATAAAAGGTGCGTAAAATACCTGAAATCAACAAGGAAAAAACGTATTTAAAAAAAATTAAAACCACACACCATAAAAAACACTGCGTGGTACTGAATCCCTCTTATCTAGTGAACACTACAAGTATGAAACGTTTGTTCCTCTGTCGATGATCCATGGTCACAGATGTACGGTCATGAAATGACATGAATGAAGCAGTGCACTCTTATCGTGTCCACATCTGCTGGCCCGGTGTGTCCAGCTGGCCCCGTGCACATCCAGCCCAACACGCGTGTCCGGCCTGACACACATGTCCAGCCCAACACACATGTACTGTGGACGGCGCACCACAGGACAGACACCGTGTCATGTGGAACAGAGCTCACGTTAGTGACGTGACATTCAGATCACACGCTGCGTGTTATGATCTGACTGTCCATTTGACCTGGGGTAGCCTGTCAATGTGTGTGCTGTGTGCTCACTTGCTGCAGCCTGTTGCAACAGTGATATATGTTTTTATGTATGTCCACATGAGGACAGCAAGCAGACACACGTGCGTCACAGTGGACAGCTGTAAGTTCATGTCCTTCAAAACATGGTACGTGTTACCCAGCTAGGACGTCCAGAACCAGAGATCTCAACAGCTGCAGCTGTCAGCGGATATGCCCCGATAAGCACCGGTGTATCCGAAAAGCACGCAGAAGAATCCCAAACAGAAACGCCATCTTCAAAAACCTGCATGAAACACGGAACTCTTCTTTTTTTTTCGTGATGGGAAGAATTTTTTTCTTCTTGCACGGCGTCCTTTTGCTGCACGGTGAAGGATGCTGTTACCAGGCAACAGGCATAACAATGACACAGGTGAGCTCTCGCTCGCTCGCTCTCTCTCTCTCTCTCTCTCTCTCTCTCTCTCTCTAAGTTGTGCATAAATTTATTTCACTTATACTTTGATAATTCACAACATTCAGGTGTGCAGTTTTATTTATGTTTATCTCATTTATTTGATCTCAGTTGTGATTTTTAAAGGATTTTAAGAGGCTAGCAGAGAATTAAAAAAAAAATCAATAAAATCATGATTTTATTCTTTAAACCCACCAGCCTATTGTAGTTCTGAAGACATATTTTCCAAGTTTCTTTCAAAAGCCTGCCGTTATCCCAGCTTGTGTTTTTTTTTTTTTTTCTTTTTTCAAACATTGAATCACAAACAAAGAGGCAGGAGAGGAAGAAAAGGAAGGGCAGCACTAACAGGCTGTTAACACCAGTCTGAGCCCGGCCGATCTCCTCCATGTCTGTCTTTTTTCTTGTCTTTCAGAGACTGCAGAGGCTTTGAGCTTCGTTAAATTGTCCCTCCCGCCCCTCCCCCCATCTATTTTCCTCCCATTTCTCCCCTCCGCCACTCACTCTGTTCTCCTACTCCTCCGCCGCCCCCCACTATCCCCCACTGCTCCCCACCGCCCCCCCGCCGCCCCCTGCCGCCACCTCAGCCGGCAGTCTTTCGCCCTTAATCAGAAGGCTGCGGCTCCCACCCCTCCTCACCTCCTCGTCACCCCATCCCCCTCCAATCCTTTCACAGCCAGCCGCCGCTTCCCTCGTTCGCTCTCGCTTCAAATTTTTTCCCTTCTCCTCCCACCCCGCAAACCTCCTTCTACACCCCTGCAGTTAGCGTCTGCCAAAGGCCGCTTCTGTTCATCACTCACCCGTGCACTTAGCAACAAAAGATGTGTGGTGATTTCCACCACCATCCCGGTCACACCCTGAGGGGAGTGAGGCGGGGAGGGGTGAGGGGGTGAGGAGAGGGCCGCCAAGGCTGTTTGCCTCCGCGCTGCTTGCTGCTGACCCCCATGTCACGCATGATCGACGTGGGGGAGAGCAGTGGGCTGTGGCTGTGTGAGTGGCAGGCCAGGGAGGCGAGGGTGGCGGGGCGGCGGGGGGCATGAAAGTGCTGTCAGGGTGACGGTGTGTGTGTGTGTGGGTGCCAGGGGGAAGGAGCAGCACTCATCGCTGCTACCAGGCCTGGCCGCCGCGGTGTGTTTGTTAAAACGACTTCCTCGCATGGCATTGTCACCAGCTCGCAGCTACACCTGCTCCCCTCCTCCCCAAACTCATTCTCTCGTTCACTCCATCTGTGTGTCCCTGTCAAACACTGTGCTCCTTTTCAGGTTCCACAAACAAAGCTTTGCAAATGACGGTAAATTCTCACTCACATGGACGTTCCAACAATCACAGCAGAGCGGAAACATGGTATTTATTTTTGGTGGGGGGGGGTCCCACTTGCCCAAAAGCTGACAACATCATTGTGGCAGAATGGAAAGATTTTGTCCAAAAGATGAAAAATTTCAGCCACAGTTTGCAGAAGGCTCGGAGGAGAGTCAAGATTTGATGTCTTTTCTTTTGGAAAAAGTGTTTTTCCACTCCGGCGTGATATTGTTACTGGTGATGCAACAGACAAAAGTTGCATTATGTCAAGTTGCTCTAATCACAGCCACTGAAGACCAAAACTCAGTCAGAATTGTCATGGATGTCTTGATGGCTTCCCTTACTCATCTCCTTGGAAGGTCATTCCTGATGGATTTTCCGTGGAGTACTATAGAGGCAATGACGTTCAAGACATAATCATTGACTTGGAAATGTTCATGTATCCATCCCCTGACATGGCTGAAGAATACTGGCTGTAAAAGTGATGATTAAAGCCCATCTTAAGGTTGAAGATTTTTGCCTTCCTGATTCCAAAAATTAGGTAATCAAGCCCAGTTGTCCACAACAGCAGTCTAAAGTTGTGTGTCGGAATATTATACACCAGGATACTGCCAGTTACAAATAACACTGAATGCAGCATCTTGACACAGGAGCGACTGGACATGCTCACAATAATAGTGTGTGACGACTGTGCAGTATTTTCTGTGGTTATAATAACTCATTACCACAAAGCTGAAACCTATCTGTTAACATCTGAAAAGTGTCTTCTGCTGAAGACTACAACATGTTTTCATGGGATTATCAATCAATCAATTTTTTATATAGCGCCAAATCACAACAAACAGTTGCCCCAAGGCGCTTTATATGTGGATATATGGATGTATATATCTTCAGAGCAGAGCAGCAAGTCCCTTCGGCTGCTCCCTTGTTTGCACTCAGGGTCGCCACAGCAAATCCAATGTGGATTTGCATGTTGAATTGGAACAGGTTTTACGCTGGATGCCCTTCCTGATGCAACTCGACATTACATGGAGAAATGTGGCAGGGGTGGGATTTGAACCCGGAACCTTCTGCACTGAAACCAAGCACATTAACCACTTGGAATCTGCACTGTATTTTAATTTTTTGTGTTTAAATGTACTCCCCCTCGAACTGCCACCTTATTGTGATGGGGGAATTTGCGTACCCCGATGATCTTAGGAGCTTTGTTGTCGGGGGCTTTGTGCCCCTGGTAGGGTCTCCAAAGGCAAACAGGTCCTAGGTGATGGGTCAGACTAAGGGCAGTTCAGAAGCTCCCATGACCAGTACAAAATCAAGAACCAAGACGTAGCCCGGTATGACGGAGCCGGGGCTCCACCCTGGAGCCAGGCCTGGGGTTGGGGCTCACGCGTGAGGGCCAGGTGGTCGGGCCTTAGCCCCGGCCGGGCTCAGCCCAAAAGAGCGACATGGGCCCGCCCTCCTGTGGGTTCACCACCTGCAGAGGGAACCGTAGGGGTCAGGTGCAGAGAGGATTGGCTGGCAGTCGAGGGCGGGTGGCCCGGCGGCCCGGTCCGTACTCACAGCCGCTGGTTGTTGGGACGTGGAACGTCACCTCGCTGTCGGGGAAGGAGCCTGAGCTTGTGCGTGAGGTTGAGAGATACCGGCTAGAGATAGTCGGGCTCACCTCCATGCACAGCTTGGGCTCTGGTACCCAACTCCTGGAGAGGGGCTGGACGCTCCACTTTTCCAGTGTTGCCCACGGGGAGAGGTGGAGAGTTGGGGTAGCATTGCTTATTGCTCCCCAGCTCAGTCGCCATGTGTTGGAGTTCACTCCGGTGAACGAGAGAGTTGCGTCCCTGCGCCTTCAGGTCGGAACAGGACTCTCACTGTTGTCTCAGCCTATGGGCCAAGCAGCAGTGCAGAGTACCCGACTTGAGGGAGGGGTACTAGATAGTGCTCCAACTGGGGACTCCATTGTTCTCCTGGGGGATTTCAACACCCACGTGGGCGGTGACAGAGAGACCTGGAGGGGGGTGATCGGGAAGCACGAGTGGTGTTCAGTTGTTGGACTTCTCTGCTAGTCACAGTTTGTCCATCACAAACATCATGTTCAAGCACAAGCGTGTCCATAAGTGCACGAGGCACAAGGACGCCCTGAGCCGGAGGTCAATGATCGACTTTGTAGTTGTATCATCTGACCTTCGGCCACGTGTCTTGGACACTCGGGTGACGAGAGGGGCTGAGCTGTCAACCGATCACCACCTGGTAGTGAGTTGGGTCCGCTGGGAGGGGAGGATCAAAGGGAAAAATACAATATGTCTGGCAGGCCCAAACATATCATGAGGGTCTGCTGGGAATGACTGGCAGAACCCTGTGTCAGCAAGGTCTTCAACTCCCACCTCAGGGAGAGGTGGGAGTTGAAGACGCAAGGTCTCTGGTGCCTGTCGCGGCGGCAATCCCCAAACCTGGTGGTGGACACTGGAAGTAAGGGATGCTGTCAAGCTGAAGAAGGATTTCTACTTGTCATTGTTGGTAAGTGGGACCCTGGAGGCAGCTGACAGGTACCAGCAGGCCAAGCATGCTGCAGCCTGTGCGGTCGCAGAGGCAAAAACTCGGGTCTGGGAGGAGTTTGGGGAGGCCATGGAGGAGGACTATCGGTCAGCCTCAAAGAAATTCTGGCAAACCGTCCAACGCCTCGGGAGACGGAAGCAGCTCTCCACTGGCACTGTCTATGGTGTGGGTGGGGAGCTGTTGACCCTGACTGAGGATATTGTTGGGCAGTGGAAGGAATACTTCGAGGATCTCCTCAATCCCATTGTCAAGTCTTCCGAAGAGGAAGCAGAGAATGGGGACTCAGAGGCAGACTCATCCATCACCCAGGCTAAAGAAAGCTCCTTGGTGGCAAGGCTCCTGGGGTGGATGAAATCCATCCAGAGTACCTTAAGTCTCTGGATGTTGTGGGACTGTCTTGGTTGACACGCCTCTGCAACATCACGTGGCAGTTGGGGACAGTGCCTCTGGACTGGCAAACTGGGGTGGTGGTCCCTCTGTTTAAGAAGGGGGACTGGAGGGTGTGTTCCAGCTATAGGAGGCTCACACTCCTCAGCCTCCCCGGTAAGATCTATTCCAAAGTACTGGAGAGGAGAATTCGACCGATAGTCGAACCTCGGATTCAGGAGGAACAGTGTGGTTTTTCGTCCTGGTCGCGGCACACTGGACAAGCTCTACACCCTCCATTGGGTGCTTGAGGGTTCATGGGAGTTCACCCAACCAGTCCACATGTGCTTTGTGGATCTGGAGAAGGCGTTTGACCGTGTCCCTCGGGGCACCCTGTGGGGAGTGCTCCGGGAGTACGGGGTCCGGGGTCCTTTGTTAAGGGCTTTCCGGTCCCTGTATGACCACAGCAGGAGCTTGGTTCGCATTGCTGGTAATAAGTCAAACCTGTTTCCAGTGCACGTTGGCCTCCACCAGGGCTGCCCTTTGTCACTGGTTCTGTTCATTACCTTTATGGACAGAATTTCTAGGCGCAGCCAGGGTGTAGAGGGGGTCTGGTTTGGGAACCACAGAATCTCATCTCTGCTGTTTGCGGACGATGTGGTTCTGTTGGCTTCGTCAAATCAGGACCTTCAGCGTGCACTGGGGCGGTTTGCAGCCATGAAGTGACTGGGATGAAAATCAGCACCTCCAAATCCGAGGCCATGGTTCTCGACCGGAAAAAGGTGCCTTGCCCTCTTCAGGTCAGTGGAGTGTCCTCACCTCAAGTGGAGGAGTTTAAGTATCTCGGGGTCTTGTTCACGAGCGAGGGACGGATGGAGCGTGAGATCGACAGATGGATCGGTGCATCATCTGCAGTGATGCGGTCGCTGTATCGGACCGCCGTGGTGAAGAGAGAGCTGAGAAGGGGGGCAAAGCTCTCAATTTACCGATCAATCTACGTTCCGACCCTCACCTATGGTCATGAGATTTGGCTCATGACCGAAAGAACGAGATCGCGAGTACAAGCGGCCAAGATGAGTTTCCTCCGCAGGGTGGCTGGGCGCTCCCTTAGAGATAGGGTGAGGAGCTCGGTCACTCGGGAGGAGCTTGGAGTCGAGCCGCTGCTCCTCCACGTCGAAAGGAGCCAGTTGAGGTGGCTCGGGCATCTTTTCCGGATGCCCCCTGGACGCCTCGCTGGAGAAGTGTTCCGGGCACGTCCCATTGGGAGGAGGCCCCGGGGAAGACCCAGGACACGCTGGAGGGACTACATCTCTTGGCTGGCTTGGGAACACCTCTGGGTTACCCCGGAGGAGCTGGGGGAGGTTTGTGTGGATCGGGAGGTCTGGGAAGCTTTGCTTGAGCTGCTGCCCCCGCGACCCAACTCAGGATAAAGAAGAAGAAAATGGATGGATGGATGGATGGATGGATGTTTAAATTTAAGATGGCATCAAAGTGACTGTACAGCCAAATCCACATTCAAGCACAAATGATATATTTCAAGATGCACTGATAAAATAAAAAGAGACATATTACCACCTATTTGCACAGATTACATCTGACTATCCCAGCCCATTCTCACGCTTTTTTTTTTTGTTTGTGCTCCCATCACAAAATGAGTCCAAATTTTGTGACAGGGTTTTTTTTTAATTCACTATTACTAATCCTACTTCTACCCCCAACCCTAACCTTAACCATAACCTAACCCTACTACTTCCCCCAACCCTAACCATAACCACCCCCCCTTCACTTTTAATTTCGTGCAGCCATCACAGAATGAATGAGAATGAATTTGTGCTGCCGTGACAAAAATGAGGCGCTTTTCACCACAATATCCAGAACCAATAGATTAACGTATATTTCGTGCTCCTGACAGTTGCCTGAAGAAGACCTCAGGGTCGAAACATTGCTTTTTTGGTCAATTAAAGATTTTGGGAGCTCTACCAGTGTGCAGATTTTCTTTCACGACATGCTGTGAGACTGGGTTGGACTATTTGCCACAACATCATAATGTTTTTAACATGTTCAGAATTTTCCAGATTGGTCACTACAATCTACAGCTGTGGTTGGATGTTTAAAGTGATAAATGGACTCCATTTATATAGCACTTTTCCATCTGCATCAGACACTCAAAGTGCTTTACAATTATGCCTTACATTCACCCATTCACACCAATGTCAGGGTGCTGCCATGTAAGCCGCTCACTACACACCGGGGGCAACTTGCCCAAGGGCCGTTTGTGATTTTCTGGTCAGGCTGGGGTTTGAATCAAGGATGCTCTGGTCTTAAGCCCAATGCTTAACCACTAGACCATCATCTCCCCATGTTTACATACGCGCATCATTGGCATGAATGTCATGGTAATTTGGGGCTTTTATTGATGTCTTTGAACTGTTCCTTTGCCAGGGTGGAATGACTGTGCAGCATTAATGAATTTTAAAAAATAAGAATTGGGTGCACAAATTTGAATTTATTTTGGATCTTCTCTAATCCGCATAGGGTTAAGTTCATACACACAGTCTCAAATATATACATACATCCCCATTAGTATTTGGACAAATATCCCTTAGTAAGCGGCACCCTGACCAGATGCTTCTGGGACCCCACTAATTACAGCCCTCTTTACCCCCTGCCACTTTAAACAGTTTTTTAAATGTAGATGTAAATTATTATTCAAAGTTTTCAGCGAGTTGACAATAGGGCTGTACAATATGGCCAAATTATCGTATCTCAATATTGTCATATCAATATGATATACGATATGACTATGATTTCACACAAAGTGCAGCAACAGTGAAAATTAAACATTCTTAAACAAAAGAGTAATAATACCACACCCATTGTGTACTTATCATAAGGTTAGGATACAGTGCTCTCCAAAAGTATTGGAACACTTGGAATTTCACACATTTTAATGTCTTTATGTCATTTCAAATGCAAGAAATATAAAAATATAAAGAATAAAAAATTCCAAAATTATCTTCCTCAAACTCAGACTGAAAGCAAATCTTTAAAACATGATAATATCTGTAAATAAGCAGTTTTATGGCCAGTTTTCTTCAGACAAGTCAGGGAATGGAACAATTTACATTATTTACATCAATTATGAAGAAATACAAATGTTTCTTTCACCAAAACATAAAATCTAGGTTTGCATCTCAGATGTACTTTCTGGCCAATTGTTGCTGAACTCTCTTCTTTTTGAGAAAATCCTCCTCAACACCACTTCATCATGAAAGCTGTATTTTATATTTTTAAATAATTTATATCAAGTTGAAGAGATCTGCTTTCAGTTTGAGTTAAAGGAAGATCATTTTAGATTTATTTATCTAAAGTTGTGTCACTGGTGTGTCACTCAGACAGCAAAATCAAGAGGTTGTTTAAAAATAAGTCCTTCAGAGAGGAAATTAAGAGGTTACACGGGTTTTCTACAGAAGAGGAGGAGTAAATTACCTGTATTTCTTTCGGACTGAGCATCTTCATGTTATATTTCATACAAGCAAACAGAGCATGAATCAGCTGCTGCCCCATTTCATTCATTAAAATCACAGAAGAAACACGTGTATATATAAGACAACCCAAAATAAAGGAGAAATGCCACTTTTAACAACCTGGATCTCATTTGTGGCCTAAAATACACCGATATAACTCTGGTGTCATGAGGAGTCTATGGTTCAGACAATGTATTCAGGTTCAAATCTGGGTAAAAAACTTTTCTTCTTCTAATAAGGTGGATTAGAATGTTTTGTGTTACACATCGCCAACTACTGGACAGGAGGGACCTAGCAGTCAGTATGTGTCACCGATTTCAAAGTGCAGCTCTTTTTTGCATGTGTCGTGACATGTCAATCATCTGTGTCCAATCAGAGTTTAGGCTAGTCCAGAGTAACTCTGGCCTCCTCTCTAGCTCCACCCATGCCAGGAAGTGTTCAACATTTGACATTTCCTGTTTCACTGTAGACTCAAAATTTGGCGCTTCCTGTTTGGGACTCCCTATATCATGCGCAATGCTGCTGCACGTTGCTTCACTTGTATTATTACCTCTGCCAAGGACGTTATGTTTTCGGTTGCGTCCGTTTGTTTGTTTGTTGGTTGGTTGGTTGGTTGGTTTGTTTGTTTGTTGCAGGATTACTCAAAAAATCCTCAATGGATTTCAATGAAATTTTTTACCAGGGGTGTATCTTGGCCTAACCTAGAAGTCATTAAATTTTGGTAATGATCTGGAACACGATCCGGATCGAGTAATTTTTTTAAGGATTCTTTCTCATTGCAGGATAGGGCCAATTTCAACATTTTTGCATCTAACTTCATGAAGACGGGTCACAAAGGCTGAACAAAAATTAAGTTACGACACAACAATAATTTAGCATTTGTTTCTCCTCATTGAATAAACGTGTTATTAGAAAATAAAAAAATGCATGCAGTTTGTCTTTATAAATACATTTGCTGAAGATCTAAGGGTTTAACCCTCTGGGCCCGACGCCATTGTATACGACAGCTGAGACCAAGCTTTACTAAATTATAAATAACTTTTTAATTATATGAGATAGAAACTTATTTTTTTGCTGCAAAGTTAACTGTGCGGACTTTTGAGCCACCGTCCACCATCTTTGTACTCCTCATAGAAGCTGTGTGATGACATGAGCAATGTGAGTGTCCAATCGGAATATGGTTTTCCAAAATCTAATTGTAGAGCAGATTCACCTCACGTGACACACCAAAGACTGTTTTTAGGAGTGATGTGTTACTAGCTGGTCCTTTGAATAGCTCCCTGGCTGCTCCAATGCACCCTGCACCATTACGCACAGCAAAAGTGAAAGTGAGCAGACGGAGCAGACGGAGAACCTCTCATACACTCTCAGGTGTTCAAACAGTGTGTGAGTATCAGGATTGCTCGACTAGTTTTCCTGTGACTGTTACTGGATAAGCCTGTGGCAAGCTCTCTCGCTCCAGCGTAAAGCACTATTTACCATATTAATGGAGCAAGGGGGGAGGGGCCGCTCCTCAAACTAAATGAGCCGTGACGTGTGAATGTTGCTTTCAGAGCATGAGAGAACAAACACACAGTCGGCTTCATAGTAGAAGTTTGTGATGTGACCTTTGTGTAATAGCAGACAGAAATTGCTTTGAGATGAAGACAAACACAATGCATAGACCATTTTGTGTATATTGTTCAAAATGTGCATTTCTGTTTATTATTTGAACCTTTTTGTTGTATAGTCTTTCACACAAGAGTCCAAATTACCTTTATAAAGTGTCAAAACAGTTGTTTATTATAGTTTGCTGTGTGTTTTGAATAAATGAGTCTGGAAAATTATTTTCTGCTTCACTTGTTCCTTTCTTATTTCTGATTGTAAACATGTATTACACTTATAAAACACAACTATAGCATATATATTTTGAAAGTACAGGTTGTCCTGAAAAAAAGAGACATAAAACTTCATTGTGGGATGCAGGGAGAGCTGTTAACAGTAATAATAAAACATTTATGCCATGCGAGTGAACTGTCCAAAAAATGCCCTCAGACCCAAGACGGCTAACCACTGAATCTGAAACATGACGGTAGATGCGTGAAACGACATGGAATAAGTCTCTTTGCCAAAGGGTATTCCATGTGACGTCAGTGATGGCCTATGGCCTTGGTGGAGATTTGCACTCTTCAAGTGCTTCTAGTTATTATTATTGATGTGCTTATTTAAAACAATGTTACACTGTGTGTTGAAGGCTCCTGTGAGCAGTCTCCAAACCAAATGATACTAAATGGCCTAAAAGAGATGAGTCTTTGGGGAGCAAAAATGCCAAAATGAGAAAAAAATCCAGGAAATCACACTGTAGGATTTTTTAAAAAATGATTTGTAAATTATGGTGGAAAATAAGTATTTGGTCAATATCAAAAGCTCAACTCAGTACTTTGTAGCATAATCTTTGTTGGCAATGACAGAGGTCAAATGTTTCCTATAAGTCTTCACCAGGTTTGCACACACTGTAGCTGGTATTTTGGCCCATTCCTCTATGCAGATGTCCTCTAGAGCAGTGATGTTTTGGGGCTGTCGCTGGGCAACACTTACTTTCAATTCCCTCAACAAATTTTCAATGGGGTTGAGGTCTGGAGACTGGCTAGGCCACTCCAGGACCTTGAAATGCTTTTTACTCCTTCATTTCCTGAGTGGTGTGTTTGGGATCAATGTTATGCTGGAAGACCCAGCCACGTTGCATCTTCAATGCTCTAACTGAAGGAAGGAGATTTTGGCTTAATCTCATGATACATGCAAAAAAACAGTCTCAAAGCATGATGTTTCCACCCCCATTATTCACAGTAGGTATGGTGTTCTTGGAATGCAACTCAGCATTCTTCTTCCTCCAAACATGACGAGTTGATTTCATCTGACCACATGATATTCTCCCAGTCCTCTTCTGGATCATCCATATGCTCTCTGGCAAACTTTAGACGGGCCTGGGCACATACTGGCTTAAGCAGGAGGACACGCCTGGCACTGCAGGATTTGCGTACCTCTCTATGTAGTGTGTAGGCTTTGTTACTTTAGTCCCAGCTCTCTGCAGGTCATTCATCAGGTCCCTCCGTGTAGTTCTGGGATTTTTGTTCACCGTTCACATGATCATTTTGACCTCACGGGATGACTATCTTGCGTGGAGCCCCAGATCGAGGGAGATTATCAATGGTCTTGTATGTCTTCCATTTTCTTACAATTGCTCCCACAGTTGATTTATTCACACCAACCTGCTTGACTGTTGTAGATTCACTCTTCCCAGCCTGGTGCACATCTACAATTTTCTTTTTGGTGTGCTTCGACAGCTCTTTGGTCTTGCCCATGGTTGAGTTTGAAGTCTGACTGTTTGAGGCTGTGGATAGGTGTCTTTTATGCAGATATCAAGTTTCAACAGGTGTCATTAATACAGGTAACAGGTGGAGGACAGAAGAGCTTCTTAAAGAAGTTACAGGTCTGTGAGAGCCAGAAATCTTGCTTGTTTGTGGGTGACCAAATACATATTTTCCACCATAATTTACAAATAAATTCTTTAAAAATCCTAGAATGTGATTCTCTGGATTTTTTTTTTCCTCATTTTGTCTTCATAATTGAAGTGTACCTATGATGAAAATTACAGACCTCTCTCATCTTTCTAAGTCAGAGAACTTGCACAATCAGGGACTGACTAAATACTTTTTTACCCCACTGTGTGTGTGTGTGTGTGTGTGTGTGTGTGTGTGTGTGTGTGTGTGTGTGTGTGTGTGTGTGTGTGTGTGTGTGTGTGTGTGTGTGTGTGTGTGTGTGTGTGTGTATATATGTGTATATATATATATATATATATATATATATATATATATATAGATAGATAGATAGATAGATAGATAGATAGATAGATAGATATTAACCGTGAAATGAAGTTGAAAACACAAAATGAAATATCTTGGGTTCATACTGTCTGAAATGAAATAAAAGTCAAAGTAAATGTAAGAATCACTGCTTTTTTTTGTTGCTGTTGTTTTTTGTTTATTTGCATTTTGTATATTGCATATATAAACCACTCTGAGCATCTGCTTCTGACAGAAAAGAGCTGTAGAATGGCAGACCATTAACATAAATAGATCAATCTGAATTTTCACCCTGTACCTTACTTTGCATCTTTACTTACTTTTATGTGTACTGTAAACAGCAAAGTGGAATAGGACATGGTCCAAAATGCACTTGTGCTATGCATTTTGGACCACACATGCCATAGATGATAATAGGGCCCCAAATTATTCTCAGAAATAATTGTTTCAGTTGATGAGTGAATCCTTTTCATTTGGTTCATACTATCAAGAAGCATCATTTTTGCCAAATATCTGGAATATTTGGCATCAGCAAAACACATTACTGTGCTTGCATGCTTGATTACACACACACACACACAAACATATGTGAACCTAATCACAGCTACACATGCAAAAGGCACATAACTGAAATTCTCCATAAGCAAAGACCCATATTCCCAGCAATGAAAGAGTGAGGGACTGGTGATGAGGCGGGTGGTGATGGGGGGGGCAGAGGACACCTCCATCCAATCTGATCAATGGTGATATTAATCTGAGCACGAGTCAGCCTTCGCCGCCCCGGCATTTGATTAAAACAGGGAAGAAATATGACGTAAGCAATAAATCTGTTTGTCAAAGTGGAACGTGGCTCGAGAAGAAAGGAAATACTGAGCGGGAGAGGAGAGGAGAGGAGAGGAGAGGAGAGGAGAGGAGAGGAGAGGAGAGGAGAGGAGAGGAGAGGAGAGGAGAGGAGAGGAGAGGAGAGGAGAGGAGAGGAGAGGAGAGGAGAGGAGAATTAATGACAAAGAAGAATGGGAACAACATGGTGGGAGCTGGAGGGTGGTGACCGACCTCCTCAGCATTTCCGCTGCGTGAGCGAAGCACTCAGGCTGAATCAAATCTTCACCTCCTCGCCTTCCATTGCACTCCTGCTTTCCTGCCTTCACTTCTCTCCTCACTTGTCTTCCTCCCTCTCTCTCACACCCGCAGCACTTACTAGGAACAAAATAATTGTACCATCCTGCAGGTGGAATGTGAGCGGAGCCCAGCGTGTGCAGAGTACACAAACACACACAAATGTACATAAACAAGGAGTATTGACGGTCTTGATAAGAAATTTTTACATATGAAAACAGTTATTATTACTGTTATTATCAGTAGCTTTGGACTAATTACTAAATCTGGTTGGGTTGAATTTATAAAAGTGAGATTGCGGTGCGATTCTTTACAATAGAAGCAGCTAATGCTATTCAACACGAGTAAACAAAAGGTCAAATTAAGGGCAATGTGTTTTTCTAGGGTTTGGAAAAGCCTCGGTCTGTACCTTCTAATACAGGGGTGGCCAAGATCGGTCCTCGAGAGCCACATTCTTGACACTCTTAGTTGTCTCTCTGCTTCAACACACCTGAATCCAGTGAAAGACTCATTAGCAGACTTTTAATGAGCCTGTTCTAATAAAAGGTAGTAATATGATAACTCAAAATTCAAAGCAATATATGTTATCATCTTGTGAGTCATCAAATTAACTATAAATTTATATGATTAGGAAAAACCGGTTCACATCTTGTGAACTTTGACGCACCAGATCCATCAAAAAAAAAAAAAAAAAAAAAAAAAACACTGAATACAAATACAAAAACACTGAAAGAAGACCCAGTATCCAAAGTATTAAACTCTAAGTGCTGGATTGAGCTGTAAATGTATTGTCATACGTGGCCATTGGGGGCAACATGGTGGCTTTGTGAAAGAACGTGGGGGTTCGCTTCCAAACTGGTTCTTTTCTTGTGGAGTTTGCATGTTGTCCCTATGTTTGCATGGGTTCCCTCTGTGTGGTCCAGTTTCCTCTCACTTCCAGAAAACATGCAGGTTAGGTGAACTGATCACTCTAAACCAGCCGTACGTGTGAGTGTGAATGTGTTTGTCTCTCTACAAGATATATGTGTTTAGGCTCTTCAATAAACTGGTGGCCTGTCAAGGGTGTAGCCCACCTCTCACCCAGTGAGCATTTTGATAGGGTTCAGCTCCTCCATGGCCCTTAACTGGAAAAAGCAGGTTGAGAAAATGGATGGATGGTGCAGCCAGGTCACATTTTGTTTTTGTTTTTTCATATTTTCATGATGTGTTTTTGTTATTTTACTATTTCTAACCCTACCCCTTCCCCTAGCCCTCGCCCTTCCCCTAACCCTAACCATAATCCCCAGACACCCCACCACATCATCCCAGATTTTGTGACACTGTTATGAAATGAATTTGTGCTCCCGTCACAAAAATGTGGTGCTTTCATGGCGGTATCACAAACTAATAGGTTCATTTATTTTTCATGATGCCATCACGAAATGGCATGAAATTGAGTTGGATGGTGGCAATAAATTTGGAAGAACATTTTGCATCTGATGTGCGGAGCCTATTTTTCCATTTTCGCATTTCCCTCTCAATATTCCATTGACATGTTTGCCACCTACTGGTTGGATGATATAAAATAAGGAACAAGTGTGGTTGAACTCACAGGAAGCTTGTCTACCACCTGAATGTGTGCTTATCTGTGAGCTGTACACACTGGTGCCCACATGCACTTGACGTTATACTATCAACTGCCAGGAGAAACATGATGTACGGCATGTTTGCAAATATGGGATAAACTAAATACACAGAACATAAAGGGAAGTCAAAGTGGAATTCAAGAATGGATAGAATATGGGGAGGGGATTAAGGTTGTCATGATACTACAGTTTCAAACTTGATATTGATACTCATAAAATTACTCAATACTTGATACCATTTTTGATACCTGTGCAGGAGAAAAATTAAAAGACTTTTAAAAAAAATAAACATTAGTGTTGTGTGGGCTGCTGAAGAGGAGGTACTGCTGGCCCACCACCAGAGGGCGCCCAGGCCTGAAGTGCGGGCTTCAGGCATGAGAGGGTGCCGGAGCAACCGGGAGTGGCAGCTGTCATTCATCATCAGCACCAGCTGTCACTCATCATCACCAACCACATCACCATAAAGGCCTGGCAGCATCTTCACCTCGCACCCGAGGGGCGTCAACCACCGAGTGAACCACCAATGGAAACGCAGGGTGCACAGGCATCGGCAGGAGGCGTGTTAGGTGAGCTGCAGCAAATCTTATCCGCCTTCACTGCTCGGTTGGACTTGGTAATCCTCAATCGGAGGATGGAGGCTCTTACCGCACAGGTGGAAGCGCACGCGCAGGGCGCTGCTGCAGCACCTCCTCCTGCTGACCGAGTGCCGCATACAGATATCCCAGTGGTCGTTCAACGAACCCCCCGTCCCCTGAAGCATACATAAGCCCTCTGGAACCGTACGGAGGTTGTGTCGAGACGTGCGGCGACTTCTTGATGCAGTGTTCGCTCGTCTTTTCACAGCGTCCCATCATGTACGCGTCACACGCCAGCCGGGTGGCTTATGTTATAAATCTGGTTCGAGGTGAGGCACGCGCCTGGGCTACGGCGCTTTGGGAACAGAACTCACGGCTTCTATCAGCATACACTGAGTTCGTGAGGGAGTTCAGACAAGTGTTCGATCACCCTCATAGAGGCGAGACCGCTTCAAACGTGTTGCTGTCGCTAAGACAGGGGTGACGGAGCGCATCGAAGTATGCAGTCGACTTCCGCATCGCGGCTGTGCAAGCTGGCTGGAATGCTGTTGCGCTCTGCGCCGCCTTCGTAAATGGACTGTCTCTGATCCTTAAGGAGCACCTGGTGGCAAAGGACGAGCCGCGGGATTTAGACGGGCTTATAGACCTGGTAATACGTTTAGACAACCGATTAGCAGAACACCGACGGGAGCGAGATGAAGGGCGTAGTCAGGCACGAGCCGTCCCTCTTCCTCCCGGGTCCGAAAGGGAGCCGTCTTCCTCACGCTCCACAGCCAGGGCCCTCTACGTGACGACAGCCCCCCCTGCTGACGCTGTTAGAGAAACGAGTAGGGCCAAAAGAAAATCAGATCAGAGACAAAGGAGGCTGGCCCGTGGAGAGTGTTTTTATTGCAGCTCAACCGACCACACGCAGAAAAACTGCCCCAAACGACCAAAACAGCAACACCCACCCTTAGAGACTGGGCTAAGGGTGGGCCATAATACTCACGCGGGGAAACCCCGTAAATCTGCATGCATCCCAGTTACGATCCTGAGTGGGGATCTAACCCTTCACGCCCCAGCACTGGTGGACACGGGGTCGGAGGGGAATCTGCTGGATAGCAGATGGGCAGAGGAAGTGGGGCTCCCTCTAGTGGCCCTTCCTTCACCATTGAAGGTACGGGCATTAGATGGCACCCTTCTTCCACTAATCACACACCAGACACAGCCAGTGACATTGGTTGTGTCTGGGAATCACAGGGAGGAGATTGTGTTTTATGTAACACCTTCTACCTCCCGAGTGATTTTGGGTTTTCCATGGATGTTCAAACACAATCCCCGGATTGATTGGCCATCTGGGGTTGTGACGCAGTGGAGCGAAACCTGCCACCAGGAGTGTTTAGGATCCTTGGTTCCACCCGGTGTGACAGCTAAGGAAGAGGGTCTAGTCCCCCCCAATCTGGCGGCGGTGCCAGCCGAGTACCATGACTTTGCTGATGTCTTCAGCAAAGATCTGGCACTCACGCTGCCCCCGCACCGTCCGTATGATTGTGCCATTGATTTGATACCGGGCGTTGAGTACCCGTCCAGCAGGCTGTACAATCTCTCACGTCCGGAACGCAAATCAATGGAGACCTACATCCGGGACTCATTAGCTGCCTGGTTGATCCAGAACTCCACCTCCCCGTTGGGTGCTGGTTTCTTTTTTGTGGGCAAGAAAGACGGCGGACTCTGTCCATGCATTGACTACAGAGGGCTGAACAAGATCACGTTTCACAACTGATACCCGTTACCTCTGTTGGATTCAGTGTTCACGCCCTTGCATGGAGCCCAATTTTTCACTAAACTGGATCTTAGGAATGCTTATCATCTGGTTCGGATCCGGGAGGGAGACGAGTGGAAGACAGCATTTAACACCCCGTTAGGTCACTTTGAGTACCTGGTCATGCCGTTCGGCCTCACCAATGCGCCCGCGACTTTCCAAGCGTTGGTTAATGACGTCTTGTGGGACTTCCTGCATCGGTTCGTCTTCGAATACCTTGACGATATCCTCATCTTCTCCCCGGATCCTGAGACTCATGTGCAGCATGTACGTCAGGTCCTGCAGCGGTTGTTGGAGAACCGGCTATTTGTGAAGGGCGAGAAGTGCGAGTTCCACCGCACTTCTTTGTCCTTCCTGGGATTCATAATCTCCTCCAAGGCGGTGAGAGATTGGCCCCAACCAACAAGCCGTAGGAAATTGTAGCAGTTCCTCGGCTTTGCAAATTTCTACCGGAGGTTCATAAAGGGCTATAGCCAGGTAGTTAGCCCCCTGACGGCCCTAACCTCCACCAAAGTCACCTTCACCTGGTCGGATCAGTGCGAAGCCGCGTTTAGGGAGCTGAAACGCCGGTTCTCGACTGCACCAGTTCTGGTGCAGCCCGCTCCCAATCGCCAGTTTGTTGTTGAAGTGGATGCCTCTGACTCAGGGATAGGAGCCGTGCTGTCCCAGAGCAGGGAGTCTGATAAGGTTCTCCACCCTTGTGCCTATTTTTCCCTTAGGTTGACCCCGGCAGAGCGGAACTATGACGTCGACAATCGGGAACTCCTAGCGGTGAAAGAGGCTCTTGAGGAGTGGAGACACCTGTTGGAGGGAGCGACGGTGCCCTTCACGGTTTTCACGGACCATCGGAACCAGGAGTACATCCGGACCGTCAAGCATCTGAATCCCAGGCAAGCCCGCTGGTCACTGTTCTTCGGGCGTTTTGACTTCCGGATCACCTACCGCCCCGGGACCAAGAACCAGCGATCTGACGCCCTGTCCCAGGTCCACAAAAAGGAAGTCAAGGCCGAGCTGTCAGATCCACCAGAATCCATCATCCCAGAGTCCACTATCGTGGCCACCCTCACCTGGGACGTGGAGAAGACCGTCCGGGAGGCCCTGGCAAGGAACCCGGACTCGGGGACCGGCCCAAGGAACAGACTTTACGTCCCACCAGAAGCCAGAGCTGCGGTCCTGGACTTCTGTCACGGTTCCAAGCTAACTTGTCACCCAGGGGTGCGAAGAACCGTGGTAGTGATCCGGCAGCTCTTCTGGTGGGCGTCGATGGAAGCCGACGTCCGGGAGTATCCACACACCCACCATTAACTGTTTCTGTTTCTGCCAGCAGTACCAGGTCTGACAGCTGGAGACGGTGGCCACCTGGGACCCAGGACGTGGCGGCTCTGGTGTTCTTCAGATCCGTTGGCGGTGGAAGCCGTGTGGGATCCGGCTCTTCTCTGGACAGACGTCTTCTATCCTTGAGCCTGCCCACACGTCACCTTGTGTATGATTGACTGTACTCCTCAACTGCAATTGTCTGTATTCCGTTGTGCAATTCACAACATTAAATTGTTACTTTTTGGCTTAATCCATTGTCCGTTCATTACCGCCCCTGTTGTGGGTCCGTGTCACTACACTTTCACAACACATTACTTAAAAAGCCATCACTTGACCCAGCTATCTTAGGTAATTATAGGCCAATCTCCAGCCTTCATTTTCTCTCAAAAAGTCTTGAAAGGGTAGTTGTAAAACAGCTAACTGATCATCTGCAGAGGAATGGTCTATTTGAAGAGTTTCAGTCAGGTTTTAGAATTCATCATAGTACAGAAACAGCATTAGTGAAGGTTACAAATGATCTTCTTATGGCTCTGTGCTTGTTCTGTTAGACCTCAGTGCTGCTTTTGATACTGTTGAACACAAAATTTTATTACAGAGATTAGAGCATGCCATAGGTATTAAAGGCACTGCGCTGCGGTGGTTTGAATCATATTTATCTAATAGATTACAATTTGTTCATGTAAATGGGGAATCTTCTTTCACAGACTAAGGTTAATTATGGAGTTCCACAAGGTTCTGTGCTAGGACCAATTTTATTCACTTTATACATGCTTCCCTTAGGCAGTATTATTAGACAGCATTGCTTAAATTTTCATTGTTATGCGGATGATACCCAGCTTTATCTTAAAGCTGGGTACCCACAAATCTTAGAAATATGGTGTCTAACCAGATCCTTACTCTGGATGGCATTACCCTGACCTCTAGTAATACTGTGAGAAATCTTGGAGTCATTTTTGATCAGGATATGTCATTCAGTGCGTGTATTAAACAAATATGTAGGACTGCTTTTTTGCATTTGCACAATATCTCTAAAATTAGAAAGGTCTTGTCTCAGAGTGATGCTGAAAAACTAATTCATGCATTTATTTCCTCTAGGCTGGACTATTGTAATTCATTATTATCAGGTTGTACTAAAAGTTCCCTGAAAAGCCTTCAGTTAATTCAAAATGCTGCAGCTAGAGTACTGACAGGCACTAGAAGGAGAGAGCATATCTCACCCATATTGGCCTCTCTTCATTGGCTTCCTGTTAATTCTAGAATAGAATTTAAAATTCTTCTTCTTACTTATAAGGTTTTGAATAATCAGGTCCCATCTTATCATAGGGACCTCATAGTACCATATCACCCCAATAGAGCGCTTCGCTCTCAGACTGCAGGCTTACTTGTAGTTCCTAGGGCTTGTAAGAGTAGAATGGGAGGCAGAGCCTTCAGCTTTCAGGCTCCTCTCCTCTGGAACCAGCTCCCAATTCGGATCAGGGAGACAGACACCCTCTCTACTTTTAAGATTAGGCTTAAAACTTTCCTTTTTGCTAAAGCTTATACTTAGAGCTGGATCAGGTGACCCTGAACTGTCCCTTAGTTATGCTGCTATAGACTTAGACTGCTGGGGGGTTCCCATGATGCACGGAGTGTTTCTTTCTCTTTTTGCTCTGTATGCAAAACTTTGCATTTAATCATTAGTGATCGATCTCTGCTCCCCTCCACAGCATGTCATTTTCCTGGTTCTCTCCCTCAGCCCCAACCAGTCCCAGCAGAAGACTGCCCCTCCCTGAGCCTGGTTCTGCTGGAGGTTTCTTCCTGTTAAAAGGGAGTTTTTCCTTCCCACTGTCACCAAGTGCTTGCTCACAGGGGGTCGTTTTGACCGTTGGGGTTTTTCCGTAATTATTGTATGGTTTTGCCTTACAATATAAAGCGCCTTGGGGCAACTGTTTGTTGTGATTTGGCGCTATATAAATAAAATTGATTTTATTTTATTTGATTTGATGAGACCGAAACTTCTGTGTGTACTGAAAATAAGTGATGCCAAACTTGAAACACTGTTATGGGATGTTTCCAAAAGAGAAATGTATCAAAATGCAATTAACTTTGATGCTCCAGATCATTATGTTTCCATTCCAGGTTATCCTCACAAAGGGTTTTAAATGTAATTAAAATGTATGAAGAGTAAAGCACACAAAAATTGTACATATTCCACATATTCATCAGCCAACAGGTGGTGATGATCACCAGAAGCAAGTTGGTGGAGTTTCTGTGAGAAGAAAATGCAGAAGAAATTCATCTTATACTTATTATAGTTATTCTAGCCCTAACCTAGCCAAAATGTAAATGTGCATTTCTGAAAGCTAAATGTGTTTTACTCATGCATGAAAATATTTGTAGCAATATGTCCAAAATTCACAGTTTATTTTTGCATGATGTCAGATGAATCACGCAATGAAAATACAGTATGTTCTTTGTTCCTATGTAATGTCCCATACAGGTGTCTGCCACCTGCTGGATGTTTAGTGGATGCTGGATTGATGATGGGTTAGGAGCAGGTGTGGTGGTCTATACAGAAATTTACAAAGTCAGAATTTATTTACAAAATAAAAATGGAGCAAGGCAGATGGTCGAGCAAGTGCAGTACTCGTAGTTATGTTTTCAATTTTAAATAACCCATTCACAAGTCCACAAAGCCCTAATGAGAAATATTTAACTTAAAAGCAGTCAAAAGAGACACCTCTTCCTTCTGTCACTGTCTTCACACTAAAGTAAATAAATTAGATGGGCAGCACGACGGCTCAGTGGTTAGCACTGTTGCCTCACAGCCAGGATTGCTTCTCATGTGGTTCTTTCTGTGTGGACTTTGCATGTTCTCCCCATGTTTGTGTGGATGCCCTCTGGGTGTTCCGGCTTCCTCCCACTTCCAAATGCATGCAGGTTCTGTGAATTGGCTGTAGGTGTGAGCAAGAAAGGCTGTGACATTTGTTAAGTTACAGCCTTATTCCAAGATGGAGTAAATCAATTTTTCCTTCAAAATTCTATACACAACACCCCATAATGACAACATAAAAAAGTGTTTTCTTTTTTTTTAACTTTTGCCGAGTTATTAAAGAAATCTAAGAAATCACATGTACATGTATTCACACCCTTTGTTCAATACTTTGTTGATGCACCTGTGTCAATGTGTGCGTCGACCCTGCAACAGACTGGCAAACTATCCAAGGTGGACAGCCCAAATAAATGAAGCCCAAATCAAGCAAATACATCCATGCACTGTAATGTAATTACAGTGAGTCGTGCTACACGGATTATTTGGATCACTGGCTTTATTGCAATCATATCCAAAATGGAATCAAGTTTGAGTTCCTATTTACATGATCATTTATTTATTCATGTATTTTGGGTGGTTTAGAAGTTACATAAAACTTGAAACCAAATGAGCTTGACTGTCAATTTTATTAATTTCCAAAACTAAGTTCTGGAGGCCAGTGGCTACAAACGCCATCTCTGCTTGCATGCGTATGTCAAGCTTTCCTTCAGACTTTTCAAACTGTAATGACTTTCTTCAGATGTAATCATTTCTGCCTCTGTGAACTTAGAGCAAATTTATGCTATTAACAACACCCACCCCCCAACACCTCCCCACCACACACCCGGATTTGAAGCAGCAGTTATTTAGCCCAGAGGTCAGATTAAACTGCCACACCCTTCCTGCTCTTTATTCAGAAAATATGGATTTGGTGAGATTTATTAAATCCTATCCGAATAAAGTCCCATGAAGCCTTTCAAATTTTTGTTGCGTTCCTCACATAAATTTGCCGTCTTACTGCTTTGCATCGACAGACTGGTGCAGTCTGCAGTGTCTGTATCAGTAAAATGAGCATAACCGACCTTATGCTCTGACAGGTCGCCCCGTGTTTACACACGGACAATCAAAGCGTACAAAGTTGTCCACTAGTATTTACAAAAGTGAGCAATGGAAAGTCTCTACAGTCATCTTACCAGTCAACTGACACTTTCAAACAGCCTTACTGTTATAATGTTATAATCCACTTAGCTATTTGATGACTGGAAATGAATTTAATTCTGTTACCCCTGCCCCGCCCTGGGGGTGAGGGAATAATAATCAAGCCTGTGTCTGTTTATGCGCATATCCATGTCCATAAAAGTTATTGATTTTCTTGCTTTATAAATTTCACACAGGGTCGAGTGTCTCAGTCCTCCTCCAAGATCAGCAGTTTTAATGGTGCTTCACCACTGAGAGCAGTGTTGTTACCCTGCACGCTGGTGAAGCACGGTATTATTTTCACTAGTGTTTGCATGTGTGTGTATGTCTGTGGACAAGATAACTCAAAAAAAGCCTCCACAGATTTGCTTCAAACTGGGTGGGAATATTACTTGAATAGATATCTAGAGGTGAATAGATTTTTGGAGTAGGTTGATCAAAGGTCAAGGTCAAAGAATATATGGTCTGAAAATCCCCATTTTTATATTTATTTATATCTCAAAAAACAATAATCCTAGGCTTTTTGGTGGATGATATACAACATATTCTCGTATTCATCAGCAAAATATTTGTGATTGACTGGTATGAATAACTTCATAAAGAAGTCACATAGATGTCTTCTAATAAAGTCATACGCATCTACATACTCAAAAATATTATTACAGCTCTCTCTCTCTCTCTCTCTCTCTCTCTCTCTCTCTCTCTCTCTCTCTCTCTATATATATATATATATATATATATGAGAATGTTTGTCCAAAGGTTACAGATATATATATATATATATATATATATATATATATATATATATATATATATATATATATAATATATATATATATATATATATATATATATATATATATATATATATATATATATATATATATAGCTGTAACCTTTGGACAAACATTCTCATCTGATGGCTTTTCTTTATCTTTATTGCTTCATGCATTGTAAATTATGCTTAAGACGTCAAAACTATGAAGGAACACATAAGGAATTGTAGTGTACCTGGAAAGTATTCACAGTGCTCCACTTTTTTCCACTTTTTGTTATGTTACAGCTTTATTAAAAATGGAGTAAATTAATTTTTTTCCTCAAAATTCTACACACAACACCCCATAATGACAACATGGAAAAAGTTTTTTTCTTTACTTATTGCAAATTCATTCACAATAAAAAAAAAACCCCTAAGAAATCACATGTACATAAGTATTCACTTTGCTCAATACTTTGTTGATGCACCTTTGAAAGCAATTACAGCCTCAAGTCTTCTTGAATATAATGCCACAAGCTTGGTGCCCCCAAGCTCAATTTTGAGCTTCATGCAAAGGCTGTGAATATTTATGTACACGTGATTTCTCAGTTGATATTTTTTAATATAAATTTGCAAAAACTTTTTTCACATTGTCATTATGAGTTATTGTATGTAGAAAAAAATTAATTTTTTTTGAGAAAAAAAATCAATTTTCTCCATTTTGGAATGAGTTTGTAATATAACAAAATTTGCAAAAAGTGGAGCGCTGTGATTACTTTCTGGATGCACTGTATGTCATAAACAAGAACATGTTAAAAAATCCTGAACAGGTTTTATATATGTTAGATGCTTGAAATTAGCTAGATTGTGCTTTGACAACAGCTTTGCACACTCTTGGCATTTTATAGTAGAGAAGCTTGAATCTTCAACTGGACTGGGTTGCTTGACGCGAGGACGTTTCACTTCAAATCGCAGAAGCTTCCTCAGCTAAAATTCTTGCTCTGGTAGTCTGACTTCTGTCTTGACTCTTGTAGAGAAGAAAATACAGAAGCCAACAAAAGCTGGAGTTTTTTAAACCTAACCAGACCCCTCCTACTGAGAGGCTGACTGCTATAGGCTAGTGACTAAACAATAGCTCTAATTAGCACCTATTGTGCTCTAGTTAGCACCCTCCTAATGACAGGGCAGCTGTCCCTCCTAATGATGGGACGCAAGCCTCCCCTAATGGCTCCCTTGACGACTCTCCTGATGACGTGAATGACTCATTACTCATTCAACACAGAGCCCTACAGGTGCCCACAACTGCAGAGGGAAGGGCTAAAGAACAACAACTTGTACGGAAAGCCCTTACAGTATGTGGGTACCCACGATGGTCCCTGGACAAAGTGCAGAAGTCCCAGAAAACAAAGAGACCAGATAGACAGGAGACGGAGACAAGAAGAAGAGGAGTGTCTCTCCCTTATTTAGCAAGAGTAGGGGAAAAACTACAGAGGATCTTCAGACAGCACAAAATCCAAGTTTACTTTAAACCGGTTAACACCTTGAGACAGAAATTAGTTCACCCTAAGGACAGGATCCCTAGTTACAAACAGAGCAATGTAGTGTATTCTATCAGATGTCAGGAAAACTGTAATGAACACTACATAGGTGAGACTAAGCAACCTTTACACAAAAGGCTATACCAGCACCGCAGAGAGGGCGCAAATGGACCTCAGTCTGCAGTTCATCTCCACCTGAAAGACACTAACCACACATTTGAGTACAAGGAAGTTAAAATCTTAGCCAGAGAGAAGAAATGGTTTGAGAGAGGTGTCAAGGAAGCATTCTTTGTGAAACAGTTGAAACCCAGCCTTAACCAGGGAGGGGGTCTGAGACACGCTTTGTCCCCTGTTTACAATGGGGTACTCAGGTCAACGCAGTTTCAGTCTTTTGTTCATGGTAATGAGTCATTCACGTCATCAGCAGAGTCGTCAAGGGAGCCATTAGGAGAGGCTTCTGTCTCATCATTAGGAGGGACAGCTGCCCTGTCATTAGAAGGGTGCTAACTAGAGCACAATAGGTGCTAATTAGAGCTTTTGTTTAGTCACTAGCCTATAGCAGTCGGCCTCTTGGTGGGAGGGGTCTGGTTAGGTTTAAAAAACTCCAGCTTTTGTTGGCTTCTGTATTTTCTTCTCTACAAGAGTCAAGACAGAAGTCAGACTACCAGAGCAAGAATTTTAGCTGAGGAAGCTTCTGCGATTTGAAGCGAAATGTCCTCGCGTCAAGCAACCCAGTCCAGTCGAAGATTCAAGCTTCTCTACTATGGAAACCACCTGGACAACTGAGAGCCTACACAGAAATCTTGGCATTTTCTCAGTCAGCTTCATGAGGAAGCCAGAATGGTTTTCCAATAATCTTGAAGGAGTTCCCAGAGGTGCTGCTTCTTGGCCAAATAGTTCTGACATAGCCTGGAGGTGTGTTTGGGGTCAATGTCCTGTTGAAAAACAATTGTTGGTCCCACTAAACGCAAACCAGATGGGATGGCATGTCGCTGCAGAATGCTGTAGTGGCTATGCTGGTTAAGTGTGCCTTGAATTTTGAATGAATTGCCAACAGTATCAACAACAAAGCACCCCAACACCATCAATCCTCCTCCTCCATGCTTCACAGTGGGAACCACACATGTAGAAATATGCTAACCTTTTCTGTGTCTCACAAAGACATGGCAGATGGAACCAAACATCTCAAATTTAGACTCATTAGACCAAAATACAGATCTTCAATAGGCAGCATTCCATTTCTTGTGTTTCTTGGCCCAAACAATTCTCTTCTTATTGTTGTTGTTCATCAGTGGTGGTTTCTTTGCAGCAATTTGACTATGAAGTCCAGATTCATGCAGTCTCCTCTGAACAGATAATGTGTGAGATGTGTTGAACTCTGTGAAGCATTCATGTGGTCTCTAATCTGAGGTGCTGTAAATTTGTAGTTTCTGAGGTTGGTAATTTGAAGGAACGTATCCTCTGCAGCAGTGGCAACTCTTGGTCTTCCTTTCCCAGGCCGATCCGCATGAGAGCTTGTTTCATCATAGTGTTTGATGGTTTTTGCGGCAGCATTTAAGGATACTTTGAAAAGTTCTTGAAATTTTCTGGATTGACTGACCTTCATTTCTTAAAGTAATGATGAACTGTTGTTTCTCTTCACTTTGTTGAGTGATTCTTGCCATTATATGAATTAGGACAGTAGTCAAATTGGGCTATTTAATGCTAACACATGAAGAAGGCAAAAAAATAATAATAATAATTAAATCCATATGTGTTACGTCATAGTTTTTTATGTCTTCCATATTAATCTACAAGGTAAAAAGTAATAAAAATAAAGAACAAGAGCACCACACTCATATTGCACAAACCTCTGCCAACACTCCAAAAATTTTTACCTTGGAAAAAAATTTCAAGGTCAAAGTCCTGTTGGATGTGGCTTTTCATAAGCTAAAATATAATACAAAATATAGCTCAAAAGGACCTTTCAATGTTAAAATCAAATATCCGCAAAATCTGTAATACAGATCAAACTTAGTCTGTTCATTGGGAGTGCCAGTTTGCACCTCATTGTCACAAATGAGAGTATAATTGAGGCACATTTGTTTGAGATATAATGCAAAATGTACACCAAATGGCATTTAAAATATTAAATTCAAATGTCCACAAAATCCACAATCTGGATTAAATCCAGATCAAATTTTGTCAGGTGATAGTGAGTGTCTGTCTGCACCTCGCTGTTAAATATAAGTGTGATTGGAGCATGTGTGATTAAGATATAATATAAAATATACATTAAAGGGGGTTATCAAAATTTTAATGACCACAAAATCTGTAATCCTCAAGATAGATGCAGTGACCTACTACTCTGACAACAAGGAACAAGGTAGTTCTGGGATATGTTAATAATGAGACCGGGTGCTTTTATGTTTATGCCAGCAACAGGGTACTTCATATCCAAAGGTCTTCCAGCCCAGACCAGTGCTGTTACCTGTCGATGGATCAGAATCCTGCAG
Organism: Thalassophryne amazonica; assembly: GCF_902500255.1. Classification (NCBI taxonomy): domain Eukaryota; kingdom Metazoa; phylum Chordata; class Actinopteri; order Batrachoidiformes; family Batrachoididae; genus Thalassophryne; species Thalassophryne amazonica. The sequence goes on from NC_047117.1 coordinate 28,643,510, forward strand.
ATCATGCAACACGCTCTGTCCTTGCAGGTCGTCTTAGAGACACCAACTGGCTAACAGGACCAAAATACCTGATCTCACCAGAGACAAGGCAAGCTGAAAACAGGTATGATCTGATCAATCTCAACCTCTAGTGTCCACCGCGAGTACTACAGCCTTATCCATCCAATTTGTTTCCCAAAGATTCACAGAGTTCTCAAGTTGGAAGTCACTGACTCGAGCTGTTACTCGTGTTGTACATGCAGCCAAAGTTTCTAACATAACCCTGAAAAAGACACAAAGTCCTTGTAACAGCTGGCATCACTGCAATGTAGAGGTTACAGCAGAAGAAACTAAGCAAGTTCTGACAACCATCATTCGAGCAGTTCAAGAGGAAGAGTACAAGCAAGAGATGCATTCAAAAGCACAAGCAGATTCACAAAGGCAATTCTCCAAAGAAACTGGATCCTTACCTTGACAAATGCAGTCTTATGAGAGTCAGAGGATGTCTCCAACATTCAAGCCTTGATTCAAGTGAAAAAAAGTCCTTTGATAATACCAGGCAAGCATCACATTCCTACGCTCCTCATCAAACACCATCATGAGCAGACTCAACATCAAGGATGTTTGTTTACTGTTCTCTTAGCTGGCTTTTGGATAGTTAATGGAAAAAGAAAAGTGAGCAACATCATGTACCAAGGTGTTATCTGTAGACGGCTAAGATTACCAACCGGCATCCAAAAGATGGCCAGTCTACCAACCGACCGTTTCTCAACACACCCTCCTTTCACAAACGTGGGTTTGGACGTGTTTGGCCCATGGATTGTCTCTTCACATAGGACTAGAGGAGGTCTTTCACACAACAAATGGTGGTCTGTAATCTTTACATGTACAAGTGTGAGAGCAGTTCACACTGAGGTCATTGAATCTCTCAACACGTCTAGCTTTATCAACTCACTAAGGCGTTTTCTTGCTCTGTGTGGCCCAGTGAAGCACATCTACTCAGACCTTGGTACAAACTTCATCAGCACCTGCAAAAAAGACCTGAAAAATCTTTCAAACATTAACAACACAAAAGACTTACCTGTCTGACCAAGGTTGTTCATGGACTTCCAGTCCGCCACACATACAGTGGGGTAAAAAAGTATTTAGTCAGCCCCTGATTGTGCAAGTTCTTCAACTTAGAAAGATGACAGAGGTCTGTAATTTTCAACATAGGTACACTTCAATTATGAGAGACAAAATGAGAAAAAATCCACAAAATCACATTGTAGGATTTTTAAAGAATTTATTTGTAAACTATGGCGGAAAATAAGTATTTGATCACCCACAAACAAGCAAGATTTCTGGCTCTCACAGACCTGTAACCTCTTCTTTCAATCAATCAATCAATCAACTTTTTTCTTATATAGCGCCAAATCACAACAAACAGTTGCCCCAAGGCGCTCCATATTGTAAGGCAAGGCCATACAATAATTATAAAAAAAACCCCAACGGTCAAAACGACCCCCTATGAGCAAGCACTTGGCAACAGTGGGAAGGAAAAACTCCCTTTTAACAGGAAGAAACCTCCAGCAGAACCAGGCTCAGGGAGGGGCAGTCTTCTGCTGAGACTGGTTGGGGCTGAGGGAAAAAACCAGGAAAAAGACATGCTGTGAAGGGGGGCAGAGATCGATCACTAATGATTAAATGCAGAGTGATGCTTCTTTGAGAAACACTTCTGTCCTCCACCTGTTACCTGTATTAATGACAACTGTTGGAACTCATTATCTGTATAAAAGACACCTATCCACAGCCTCAAACAGTCAGATTCCAATCTCAACCATGGCCAAGACCAAAGAGCTGTCGAAGGACACCAGGAAGAAAATTGTAGACCTGCACCAGGCTGGGAAGAGTGAATCTACACTAGTCAAGCAGGTGGTGTGAATAAATCAACTGTGGGAGCAATTCTAAGAAAATGGAAGACATACAAGACCATTGATAATCTCCCCCGATCTTGGGCTCCATGCAAGATGTCATCCCGAGGGGTCAAAATGATCATGTGAACGGTGAACAAAAATCCCAGAACTACACGGAGGGACCTGATGAATGACCTGCAGAGAGCTGGGACTAAAGTAACAAAGCCTACACACTACATAGAGAGGTACGCAAATCCTGCAGTGCAAGGCGTGTCCTCCTGCTTAAGCCAGTATGTGCCCAGGCCCGTCTGAAGTTTGCCAGAGAGCATATGGATGATCCAGAAGAGGATTGGGAGAATATCATGTGGTCATATGAAACCAAAATAGAACATTTTGGTAAAAACTCAACTTGTTGTGTTTGGAGGAAGAAGAATGCTGAGTTGCATTCCAAGAACACCATACCTACTGTGAAGCATGGAGGTGGAAACATCATGCTTTAGGGCTGTTTTTCTGCAAAGGGGACAGGACAACTGATCTGTGTTAAGGGAAGAATGAACGTGGCCATGTATCATGAAATTTTAAGCCAAAACCTCCTTCCTTCAGTGAGAGCATTGAAGATGCAATGTGGCTGGGTCTTCCAGCATGACAATGATCCCAAACACACCGCTTGGGCAATGGAGTGACTCCGTAAAAAGCATTTCAAGGTCCTGGAGTGGCCAAGCCAGTCTCCAGACCTCAGCCCAATAGAAAATTTGTGGAGGGAGTTGAAAGTCCATGATGCCCAGCGACATCCCCAAAACATCACTGCTCTAATAGATCTGCATGGAGGAATGGGCCAAAATACCAGCTACAGTGGGTGCAAACCTGGTGAAGACTTACAGGAAATGTTGATTTGAACTTTTATTACTGGCCAAATACTTATTTACCACCATATTTTAAAAATAAATTCTTTAAAAATCCTACATTGTGATTTCCTGGATTTTTTTTTTCTCTGATTTTGTCTCTTATAATTGAAGTCTGCCTATGATAAAAATTACAGACCTCTCTCATCGTTCTAAGTAGGAGAACTTGCACAATCAGGGACTGATTAAATACTTTTTTGCCCCACTGTATCCCATTTTGGTGGAACTTGGGAAAGAATGAGCAGCCTTGCAAGGAGAACTCTGGATTCTATGTTCACTTCAAAGACAAACTCACTCATGAAGTGCTGGTAACATTCATGGTAGAAGTAGCGGCCATCATCAATTCCAGACCCCTTGTTCCTGTGATAATGATTCCTGATGAGCTATTCATACTTACTCTGGCTGCTCTTCTCACACAAAAGGTAAACAATGTTTCAGTTCCAGCTGGGGAGTTTGGCACAGCAGACCTTTACAAACACCAGTGGCATCAAGTTCAACACTTGTCCAACACCTTTTGGGACAGATTGGCAAAAGCAGTTCCTCCTAACATTACAGCCTCGCAAGAAGTGCCATTCCGTTCATCGAGATTTTAAACAAAGAAGTATTGTTCTTCTCAAGAATGACCAAACACCAAAAAATGGCCCCTTGGACTGGTGACAAAGACTTTCCAGAGTAAAAATGGAATGGTACACCAGGTCTTTCTCAGACCTGTTTCAGAGACAGTTCTTCTTCGCTCCCCTAGTAGCTAGACAAGTGTGATGTCATGGCCTCTTGGGTGACATGTAACCATGCCAGATGGGGAGTATGCTGTTACACAGTTAGTTTATCTATATTAAATTCAAATTTAGACTCTTTTTAACCCTCTGGAGTTGTTTTGAGGATGCGCGTCATATTCCCCATATTTTTAGTTTCAGTTTGAATGTTTGTTGAAAGTGCAGATTTCAACCTATATACAAGTTTTTAAATTTTCTTGATAGACCCAGTAAAACCTGAATAATGATTAATAATTTCTGGAAGGCTTTTTCCTGATTAATTCTTGAAATGTGTGTGGAGCGGTTCTCCGTGCTGCGCTTGTCCAGCATTTGCTGTGCACGCATTTCTCTCCCTCTTTTCTCTTTTCTGCCCAGAGCAATTACAAGGGTAAAGAAAACTTAACTTTCTCTTTATCATTTGGTGTTAAATGCATGTTCTAAACCAAAACAAAATTGATCACAAACCCGCATATTTGGTTGTGGAAGCATCGCATTTAGCATGAATATTTTTCCTCATTCCTCTTCTGTGGCTGGGGTGAGAACAACTTCTCCTTTTTCACTGGTGGAAAAACACGTGACATAAAACCAATCAAATCTGCCAATTCCACGAAGATTGATCAATGACTCCACGTGGGCTTTTTGGTGAGGGAAAAAAAATGCCACTAAAGACAAATGCTGCTTCCAGGTGGACAGCAGCAGGAATTACAAGGTATCTGGTCATTCCAGTGTAAATATTACACCGAATGGGTGAATTTAAGCTTCCATACAAAAGTACTGATGTGAATTCTGATACAGAATTGACGAGACGGAGAAAACTGTGGGTCTGATCACAGAATTTCTAGTTTGGCATGAAGACGCTGTTGCTATAGTAAGCTTCGCCGAAAACACGGATCCAGGTCGAATTACTTACAGTAAAATAAACCATGCAAATGATGGAACTGGATAAGAACAGGACTAACCCCCTTATGTCTGATGATTTGTAGACGTTAATGCTGGATTACGGTCACAAATATCCATTTTACCAGCTCTGCCAATGCGTCTGTAAAACTCAATTTGCGGCCGTAAAATCCAACATTAACGTCCACAAGTCATCAGACACAACAGGTTTATTCCCTAATTAACATTTTAGTTTGTTTAAAAAAGAAGATAAGAAACAGATGTAATTCTCACAATTGTGTATATTACACTGTGCTTGTGTATGTCATGCTTCTGTCCTATTTGGGTTCCTGTCTTGTCCCCTTTTCTTTCCTTTCAGTTTAGCCCATTCTTGACTGTGTTTTCATGTTTGGCCACTTGATTATTTTCATTCGTGTCTGTTTCTGATTATTCATGTTTATGTATTATTTTGTGTTCCTGGTCTTGGTTCTCATATATTGCAATTTCGGTTTAGTCATTTATTGCTTTTCTTTGTCACTAGTTTCATTCTTGGTTATCTTTTATTTTTTTAGTCATGTATGTATTGGTTTAGCTTTTTACATTCTTTACATTATGCTTAGTCACAGGTTTTACTTATTGTTTATCCTCAGTGTTTAGTGTCTGATTATGTTCCATTTGTGATTTATTTCTTATTAGTAATTTTGTATTGTCATTGCATTTATTTCTATATTTTTATTCAGTGTCAGTTCTGTTCCAGTTTTGTTTTTATTATTATTATTGATCTCCTGGTTTTTCACTTTGCTTAGTCACGTTATCTCCTAATTTTTTCCCCTTTTGTTTTGCTCACTTTTATTATTGGGTACCTTAAGCATGTCTCATTTTTCTCCGTTAATTTTCCAGTCATTTAGTTTTTTGGGCTGTTTGCATTGCGTTTTCCTCCCTTACTCTCTTGCACCTGTTCCTCATCTGTCAGCCACGCCCCCCTCTCCAGATCCTTCATCCTCACGTGCACCTTGTTTTCCTGTCACCGTCTTCCTTATTTAAACTGCGTCTGTTCACTCCCTCACTGCTCGTTTGTTGATGATGTCCATCACTTACCAGCACTTTGTCTCGTTCTGTTTTTGCTCGAGCCGCGTTTTGATTCTGCTCTGTTTACCGGATCCTGTTTTTGCCTCAGCTCTGAAAACCCAGTTTGCTCGTGTACTGACCCTGCTTGTTTTTGACCACATCCTCTGTCTCGCCCTTGCCTGGTATTTTTGCTCCGCGGACTGCCTTCCTGTTACCGAACCTCTGCCTCTAATAAAGACCAGTGTTTTTACTCATACGTCCTGTATTGTGAGCCTGTATTTGTTGTCCAGCCTCCGTCTGTGCCTCGCCTTCGCTCAGCCTGACAGTGTACACGTTAAAGGTGGCATATCACTGATTTATGTCTTTTTTTGTTTTAGATTAACACTTGTCAACATCTTCAATAAACCAGTGGACAAGCGGACAAGGTCTTCAGCATCTTGAAGCTAGGAAAGAGTTTAGCTGTCTGTCAAGATATATAAGGCACATATATTGAGGACAGAACAGGATCGGTTTTTGCTGCCAAATATCTATGAGTGCAATGGGAAAGAAGTGAAGTCTGCATCACCAAAAGAACTACCTGAGGAACAGCAGTGGGGACATCCAAACCAGTGATCCGGCACTCCAGGCAATGAGAACAAGAGCCCTGGATAACAACCAAATCATTGATGCTTTAGCTTTTAACAACAACAACAGGCGCATTGTGCTGTTATGAAGACATCAATGGCAAGGGAAAGATTTTCTCCTCTGCCTGCCGTTGGCATATTTCCCTCAGGCTATAAGCTACATGTGTAGGTCTGTGGATATTTGTATAGAACAGTAGCCTAGTTTTGTGTATGATTTTGTTCATTCTACATGTCGTCAGTGACTGTCGCAGATGAGAACGCCACTATGTGTACACATGCTCGCTGAGGTGTAGCAGAGAGTCATTGTGACACACAAGCCCTTATTTCATAGCACCCTCATAAAAATGCCAAGCTCCCCATAGCACCTGTAGAAAAAATCTCAGGAGCCGCCAGTGGTCTAGAGTAGGCAGTTCTCAAAAACTGTGTGACTGTGCAAGAAGGATACATGTTACAGGAGCAACAAAGACATCAATACAGCTCTGAAAGCTTTATCAGTGTTTGTAGTTGTGATTGGAGAAGTAGTCGTGGATGTCATGGTTGCTTCCCTCGCTAGTCTCCTTCTTGCATGGTCACTCAATTTTTTTATATGAATGAGGCACAGTACTCAGTGATTTGAAAATGTTCATTCATCTGTCCTCTGTGAAGAACACTTGGTATGAAAGTGATATCTATATATTAAAAGACAAGCGGCCTCTGCATGCGTGGATGCGTGTGCATGTAACTTCGATCACAGAGAAACCGGGGAGAGCTGACATTTGCCGTTTGGTATGTTTATGTATTTTGGGTCATAGATAAACACAGTGAAAATGGAAAGTTGATAGGACTAATATTTTTAGTGAAATTAGGAATATTAGGTAACAACAGTGAACAATGGATTTTGATCATTAAATTCTGGACTCACACACCATTCCAGCAGGGGGGGCAGAAAATCAGCTATATATTAAAAGCCAAGTGGCCTCTGTGTACATATAACTTCCATCACGGAGAAACTGGGGAGAGCTGAAATTTACAGTTTGGTATGCTTATGTATTTTGGGTCAAGGATGAATGCCACTAAAACTGAAAGTTGATAGGACTCATATTTTTACAGAAATTTGGGATATTCGGTAACAATGGATGTTGATATGACCATTAGTCAGTCCCTGGTAACCAGACAAGCTCTGAACGAAGGAAATATCTCAACCTTGCCAGCTGTAAAACATGACCAATTAAATGTGCCAAATAATAAATACAATTTTTCACAAAAAATCCAAATTTTAATTTCTTGCACTTTCAGTTAAAATCATTATAGAAACTTTGCATAATTTATTGCCACTCTTGAAAAATGTCAGGTACCTATTAAACATAAACACTACCCAGTCTAGAGCCATTAATATGTGAAAAATGCATTGTAAATATCACACCAATATGCATCCAGATTAGCATGGACTCAGATGATTCTGAATAACTCTCAGGTTGGAAAAATGTGTTATCCAGTATCTTTAGATTGAGTAGTGTTAATCTGGACATAGTCTCAATAGATTAGATTAGATTAGATTAGATTAGATTAGATTAGATTAGATTAGATTAGATTAGATTAGATTAGATTAGATAGAACTTTATTGATCCCTTGGGAAGACTCCCTCAGGGAAATGGAGGTTCCATCAGTATTGTATAGCGGCACACAGGGTACAAAGCACAGAGAATATCAAAAGTGAAAATTAAAAAAAAAAAACAGTTTGCAAATATAACTATAAATACACAAATATAAATACCAGAAATACTGCTCGCTACTGGTTTATTGGCTACTAGTGTTCCTCTCATTCCCGTCCCATGTCTTCCTGTTACTCCTCCTCCCCCTGAGTGAGGAGATGTACAGTCTGATGGCCTGAGGGATAATCATCAGTCTGTTGGTCCTGCACTTGGGAAGGAGCAGTCTGTGGCTGAAGAGGCTCCTCTGGCTGCTGATGAAGGTGTGTAGAGTGCGACTGACATCGTCCATAATGTCCAGCAGTTTGTCCAGTGTTCTCTTCTTTGCCACCATCTCCAGAGAGCTCAGTACATAAGAGTTCCTCTTTAATTTAGTGGTTGGCCAAGCACCTGTGAGGTGCATTGCTGTCACAATTTGGTAAAAAACCCACAACTGACCTGAAATACAAAACAGTACATTTTGGGTGAAATGCAAGGTGCTTTGTGTGCTGCTTTTTTGCTTCTCCGTGGCCCCAGTTTGGGGAAACTCTAATGCTCATGTTTGCTGGAAAATCCAATCCATCAATCAATACTTTGGAGTACAAATTACAAATGAATTTACAAAAACAGTATTAATCCATTCATTTAAAAACTTATCTCTCAAATAAACAGTGGAATTTAAAAATCTATTTGAAAACGTAGCTTAAAAAGATAAATAAATAACTGGACTCAAAAACTGAATTATGACTAACAACAGCAATCTCAGATTTTTGATATCCGCCCATCCAGATTTGGACTGCCTCCAAAATTCAGTAGAGTCTTCCATGCCCTAATATCTATCTGTGGTGCAAATGTGGAGAGAATATGTGAAGTAGTTTTTTTTATGTAATCCTTCAAAGCCTATATAAAGTGAAATCTTGATCCAGATTCTTGATTCTGGATCCGCATCACCTCCAAAATTTAATGGTGTCTTCCATAGCATAATATATATCTGTGGTAAAAATTTCATCAAAATCCGTGCAGCAGTTTTGACATAACCCTGCTAACAGACAGACAAATAAATAAACGCTGCTGATTTTATTACACCCGTGGTGGACATAATTCTTCTATTCCAGTATTTAAAAGGGCAGTTTTCTTTTCCTCTCTGGTTAGCTTTTCATTTGATTGGTCAGAGGGCAACACCCACCAGTACTTTCTGAAACTTGGATGCAGTTGTTGTTTCTTTTTGTCATAAAGTGTGATTGATGGAGCAGAGGAGGAGATAAGAGACACTATATGTTGCTGTGTCGGTGACGTGTTAATTAAGTTGTGAAGGGGATGACTCATGCTGTCCACCTCTAAATGTCACGCCTCTGTTTGCTTTGCACTGGCCATCGTGGACCCTTTGAAGGCATGAATGATAGAAGAAGAGAAAAATGATTGACATTCACTTTTATATTATTGCTTGCGTGAGTGTTAATAAGCATTGTAAAGTATTTAATTAAAATCTGTAAACAAAATGACATTTAAAATATGTAAAAACTTAAATTAACAGATTGCCAAGCCTTTATGTCAAGTGGTAGCCACCATTTAGCAGTAATCACTATCATTCTGCAGCCCACTCTCAGCCCAAGATGTCTACATTGTGAAGAAATGTCAGCAGCATCACTGTGCGGATGGGAGCGAGCCTTCTGTGTCTGTTCAGAGCAGTGTTTCTCAGTCCTGGTCCTCAGGTTCTCACCATTTTATTTTTATTTTTATTTTATTGAGGATTTATTTCATTCATTTAAAAGAAAAACAGAAAAGCAAAATTAACAAAACATTACAAACCATTGAACGAAAAGGAGCAGTTTGGAAGAACAAGTCTTATACAACCCCTGGCAAAAATTATGGAATCACCGGCCTCGGAGGATGTTCATTCAGTTGTTTAATTTTGTAGAAAAAAAGCAGATCACAGACATGACACAAAACTAAAGTCATTTCAAATGGCAACTTTCTGGCTTTACGAAACACTATAAGAAATCAAGAAGAAAATTGTGGCAGTCAGTAACCGTTACTTTTTTAGACCAAGCAGAGGGGAAAAATATAGAATCACTCAATTCTGAGGAATAAATTATGGAATCACCCTGTAAATTTTCATCCCCAAAACTAACACCTGCATCAAATCAGATCTGCTCGTTAGTCTGCATCTAAAAAGGAGTGATCACACCTTGGAGAGCTGTTGCAATAAGTGGACTGACATGAATCTCCAACACGAGAGATGTCAATTGAAATAAAGGAGAGGATTATCAAACTCTTAAAAGAGAGTAAATCATCACGCAATGTTGCAAAAGATGTTGGTTGTTCACAGTCAGCTGTGTCTAAACTCTGGACCAAATACAAACAACATGGGAAGGTTGTTAAAGGCAAACATACTGGTAGACCAAGGAAGACATCAAAGTGTCAAGACAGAAAACTTAAAGCAATATGTCTCAAAAATCGAAAATGCACAACAAAACAAATGAGGAACGAATGGGAGGAAACTGGAGTCAACGTCTGTGACCGAACTGTAAGAAACCGCCTAAAGGAAATGGGATTTACATACAGAAAAGTTAAACAAAAGCCATCATTAACACCTAAACAGAAAAAAAACAAGGTTACAATGGGCTAAGGAAAAGCAATCGTGGACTGTGGATGACTGGATGAAAGTCATATTCAGTTATGAATCTCGAATCTGCATCGGGCAAGGTGATGATGCTGGAACTTTTGTTTGGTGCCGTTCCAATGAGATTTATAAAGATGACTGCCTGAAGAGAACATGTAAATTTCCACAGTCATTGATGATATGGGGCTGCATGTCAGGTAAAGGCACTGGGGAGATGGCTGTCATTACATCATCAATAAATGCACAAGTTTACGTTGATATTTTGGACACTTTTCTTATCCCATCAATTGAAAGGATGTTTGGGGATGATGAAATCATTTTTCAAGATGATAATGCATCTTGCCATAGAGCAAAAACTGTGAAAACATTCCTTGCAAAAAGACACATAGGGTCAATGTCATGGCCTGCAAATAGTCCGGATCTTAATCCAATTGAAAATCTTTGGTGGAAGTTGAAGAAAATGGTCCATGACAAGGCTCCAACCTGCAAAGCTGATCTGGCAACAGCAGTCAGAGAAAGTTGGAGCCAGATTGATGAAGAGTACTGTTTGTCACTCATTAAGTCCATGCCTCAGAGACTGCAAGCTGTTATAAAAGCCAGAGGTGGTGCAACAAAATACTACAAGTAGTGATGTGTTGGAGTGTTCTTTTGTTTTTCATGATTCCATAATTTTTTCCTCAGAATTGAGTGATTCCATATTTTTTTCCCTCTGCTTGGTCTAAAAAAGTAACCATTACTGACTGCCACAATTATTTTTCCTGATTTCGTGTAGTGTTTCTTAAAGCCAGAAAGTTGCCATTTGAAATGACTTTAGTTTTGTGTCATGTCTGTGATCTGCTTTTTTTCTACAAAATTAAACAACTGAATGAACATCCTCCGAGGCCGGTGATTCCATAATTTTTGCCAGGGGTTGTATATTCTGCCCCTTTTTTACAACACAATCTTGCAAAGCATCATCAATTGATATCATTGCATTTCTATGACTTTGTCACATGCCACCGACTTCTTTCCTAATTTTAACCATTATTTAAAAGACTACATCGCTAACAGATTACATTTTAAACTTCAAACATTCTAAACATTATTAACAGATTACATTTTTGGCTTTGTCACAGCCCACTGACTTATTTCATAGTTTCATACTTACGAAATACATCAAGTTTAATACGTTTTTTAAGTAATTTAACGACCTTGATTTCTTTGTTGAGGTTGTTCCATAATTTTACACCATTCACTGTAATACTCCGTTCCTTTATCTTGGTTCTGAATCTTGTTTTTAAAAGACTTCTATGCCCTTCAAATTATAACTACTTACTCTTTTTCAAACATATTTTGAATGTTTATTGGTAAGGTATTGTTATTCGCTTGGTACATTATTTGTAGTAATTTCAAATCAACTAAATCATGAAATTTAAGTACCCTATACTTAATGAACAATGGATTAGATGGATCTCTAAATCGACTGTTGCCAATCACTTTTAAAGCTCTTTTCTGCAAAATAAATAAAGGTTGTGTATAAGTTGTCCATGTTGATCCCCAGATTTCTACACAATAAGTCAAATAACTATTTAATTAATATTTAACTTTATGCAAAACAGCAATGGCTTTCGCTGTCTTTCTTTTTATGTAATTTATGTGTGACTTCCATGTAAAATCTTCATCAATCATAACTCCTAAAAATTTCATTTATTTTACCCTTTGAATGTCCATTCCATCTATTTTTAATGACACATCATTTTTTTAACTCTGTCATTAAACAATATAAAATTTGTTTTATTAAGATTAAGTGACAATCTGTTTATATCAAACCAATATTTCACTTTTTCCAACTCTGTATTTATCACTTGTGCTACTTCCTGTATATCTGATCCAGAGTAAAATAATGTTGTGTCGTCATTCTCCTGCTACACCCACAGCTCATTAGTTCAGTCACTGCTGGTAGACACCCAGGCCACGTTCAGTCTCAAAACATTTTGCTACAGTTTCCGGATTGAGCACCATGTGTACTCCAAAGAGTCTGCCGTTGGTTCTAAGGTTACCCTTCATAGAGACAGATCAAAGAACTATAGACGGCAGAAAATTTTATAAATTTTTCCATAATACACACAGTCATTTCACATAGCGTGACCCAAATTAGCATGATGGTAAGCAATCACATTGCTATCCAGTGCAACTACACTCATTCATCTTCAACCAGTTAAGGGCTGCAGGGGGCTGGAGCCTATTCTAGGATTCACAGAGCGCAAGGCGGGGTACACCCTGGACAGGACACCAGTCTGTTGCAAGGCCACATAGAGACAAACAAACACATTCACACCCACACGCACACCTACGGACAGTTTAAAGTTTCCAATCCACCTAACCTGCGTGTCTTTGGATGTGGGACAAGCCAGAGCACCCAGATAGAGCCCATGCAACTACCACGGAAGAACATGCAAACTTCACACAGAAAGGCCATAGGTGGGAATTGAACCCATGATCTTCTTAGTGTGAGGCAACAGGGCTAACACTAATCCAATGTAACCAAAAATCTGTAAAATGGCATGTCAAAGATGGTGAACAGGTCTGCAGCCACTCGCAATCAGTTGCGCAGTCAGTCAGCTATAAAACAGAGTGTGAAGGCAAGATATCTGTCGAGTGAACGGGGCCAAGTTGCTAATTACATGTAATCTGTATGCAATAATACTGCAAAAAAACTGACAAATGGGAACAGTACATGTAGGCACAGATCTAACTTTGTATGATTGCATGTAGTGTTGCACAAACAAAGCAGGAGCACTGACAAAATTTAATTTGGTTGATTTAATATTTTGATTACTACTTGGATAATACAGTCTTCAATCCATTCAGCAACATTTGAGATAAAAACAGGTCTGGTTTCTCACCTTACTAATGAAAATCAATCATTGTTAGCGAGCCAAAGCTGCGAAATATTTCCTTTTCTGCCTCCATGAAAATCTTGTCAAATAATTTACAGATTTTTGCCACAGCCAAATGTGGCATGAACTGAACATCCATGCAGTCTGTGCCTTTTACATTCTGTAAAGCAAACCATAGAAATTACTTCTGGTTCTATTAATCTTGTGTGAAACCATGCATCTGTGTAAAAGGGATTTTTCCCCTTTTTTTCATACATGGAGACACATGGTGCATTTGAAAAACACACTGAAGATCTTTGGCACCTATTTTGTTCATGCAAAATAGTCCACTGCTCTGAAAGCAGATAAAAACATCCAAGCATGCCTGTTTTTGTATGTAATACAGGTGGTCTTGTCATGCATGCTGTATGATTGATTGATAAATTGCATATTGTAAAATTGGGACATGCTTTATATGACAGCAGCACAGTGATTTAGTGGTTAGCACTGTTGCCTCACAACAAGAAGGTCATGGGACTGATTCCCACCTGTGGCCTTTCTGTGTTGAGTTTGCATGTTCTCCTTGTATTTGCATGGTTTCCCTCCGGGTGCTCTGGCTTCCTCCCACATCCAAAGACATGCAGTTTAGATGGATTTGAAACTTTAAATTGCCTGTAGGTGTCCATGCGGGTGTGAAAATGTTTGTTTGTTTGTCTGTCTATATATGGCCCTGCAACAGACTGGTGTCGTGTCCAGGGTGTGCCCTGCCTCACACCCTATGGCTGTTGTGATAGGCTCCAGCCCCCCCAGTGACCATTAATTGGAGTAAGTGGTTGAAGATGAGTGAGGCTTTATATGACTTTAGATGGGGAGGTAGGTGAAATCTTCAGTGTTTTTCGGTATCCTAAACAGGCAACATGGACTGCGCTCATCTATTCGCTCATTTCACCTTCTGTAAAACAATCCATAGAAATCACCTCAGGCAAAATTTATACACAGGAAATTTTGCAGAGTAAAAAAGCTCTGCCTGGACTACATTTGGTCCCCGTCCAAATAGAGTTATATAAACTCTATCACAGTGTAAAATCAACTCTATCATGCCGTGAATGGCTCTTAATGGAGTGGAAAAACTTGATTTGACAAGACGATAGAGCTGATTTCACACTATAATAGAGTTTATTTAACTTGTGGGACCAAATGTAGTCCTGGCAGATTTTATTTTACTCAGCACCAAATAAATAGGAAATTTTCTATGTATTTTGTGATACTCAAGCATCTGTGTAAAAGGAGTTTTCCACTTCTTATGTCTGACATGGAGGCTCATAAAAAAGTACATTTGAAATACACACTTTGGCTCACATACGGTTTTGCATACACCATAGTTCAAGATTCTGTATGCAGATTAAAACAAACAAAGAACCCACCACCCACCACCACCACCAAAAAAAAACACTAAATTTCTTAATTCAAGATTACAATAAACAATGAAAAAGGGGAAGAGGGGAAAAAGCATGTATATACATACATCTCAGTCAAAGATTCCTTCGTATATTTGGACAGTTTAGTTTTTGTTTTGTCTTTTTAGTGCCTATAAGTTGTATAGTGTTAATATTTTGATTAAATTAGTTGGGTGTAATATTCAGCAATCCCCATACACAGACAGATGTCAGTATGCTGCCATGCAAGGCCTTCAACTGAACACCGGGAGCAACATGGGGATTAAGCACCTTGCCCAAGGGCCCTTAGCGATTTTTCCACTCTGAGGGGGATTTGAACCACTTAACCATCACCTCCCCCAACTCCAGTGAAATTATGTTACTATATTTTCAATTGCTTATGTAAATGAAGACCAGGACATATTCAGTGACTTGTAAATATTCATGTATCCATATTTTGACTTGACTAAACAAAACTGGCTATAAAAGTGATGATTTGTATTCAAAAATAATACTTGTATTTAGTTTGTCCAATTACTTATAAGTTCTGAAAATGAAGGGACTGTGTATACAAATGGCAACAATTCATACATGGTTAATGCAGTCTTTTTTTATTTAAAGCCCTTGAACAAAAGCTGAAATCATCAACATCTTGATTATTTCACTTCATTGTGGTGGTGCACACAACCAAAATGACAAAAGTTGTGTTAAGCCACCTTGACACTTGCACAAATTTTGCCTCTGCCCTGCTATGCAATTTGTCGTGCCAATGTGTGTCATTAGATGGTATGTAAGCTGTGTGCAGCCCGACGCGCAATGATACGCGGTGACACGCAGTGTTTGCAAATAGGTTACGCAATGTTTACGGCTAGGTCACACAAGTGGAACGAAATTTATATATGCCAGAAATTTTGAACATTTCAAAATTTTCTTTGTGCACTGGCATGCAGCCGTGCACAGTTCACGTACAGTTTATGACAAGTTTAATCATTGGCAAGCAAAATTGTGTGCCAGTGCTGGGATCAAATTCATGCAAATTTCAAGGTGCGTTTACTGTCATCTGCTGATGGACTTAACTGTAAGTGTAAAGGCACCTTGACACTTGCACACATTTAACCCGTGCACTGCCGTGCAATTTGTTTTGCCAATGCGACCTGCTGCGCTCCCCTGGATGATGTGCTTTGTGCTGCTGGATACTGCGGTATATAAAATCATTATTTTTGATAGTAGATTAATCATTTGCTCTCAGAACTTGGCTGATGAAGCCACCTCTAATCGCTCCCAGAATCACAGAGGAATTTTCTACAGCTGCAGCTTTTCTTGTGCACTTCATGATGTGGACAACACATTTAGAATCGTCTCAAAGATAATTATTTATAATGTTTATATTGTAATGGCTTGGCAACAGTATTTTCATTCCTTCTTATGAATATCTGTAAAATTATGTTTATTATAGATTTAACATCTCGTCATAATCGTTCAGATGAGCTGCACTGTGGTGCGCTGCGCTGATGCAGTGACTCGCAGCGACACACAGTGTTTTTGAATTGTTTGTGTAATGTTCATGTGTAGTTCACAAAATGAATGCGTGCCTGAGATTTTGAAGATTTAAAAATTTTATTTGCACACTTGCACGCAGCCACGCACAGTTTACAATGAGTTTACTCTCTGGCGTGGCAGATTGCGTGCCAGTGCGCGGATCAAATTCGTGCAAGTGTCGAGGTACCTTAACTTTGAAACTTCTAGGTCCAAACAAACCAAGACATGCTCCATTATGTAAAATTACTGCATATATTTAAGTGTTATTTTAGGGTTCCTCAATGTGTCAGAACAGGTCTGAACAAATCTGTCTTCCCAGCCAGGATGAGTCATCAAGGTGGCGGTTTACATGTTCTCTCATTCAGTCATTATCACATTCGGCTGGTAGTGTTTAACTTTCTAAGTGTGGGACAAGACTGAGACATACGATGCAGCTTCGCCCGAGGAAAAACATATGTTTTATTGTTTGTAAAGTTGTGACTTAACAGCCAAATGCAGACACCGTTAAGCACCTTCAGCATCCACACGCTGGAGAAACGTGGAAAGCTTTGATTTGCCGACGCCTTGGGACGAGAACATGTTGCATTTTGAGGGAGCACATAAAGCTCTGGATCTCCACCATCTGTGCACAGCTCTGCCGTCACTGCTCGCCGTCTCTGAATGGCTCTCAAACGCTTCAGAAATGAAAGCGGCGTAAAGCGAGGACGAAGAGGGATGAAGGGCTTAAGAGGGATGGAGACAGCAGAGGGAGCGGGGAGAGGAGATGAAAAGTGAGGCTACGGAGGAGGGTGGACGGAGAGGAATGTCATCTGACCTACCCCGCCCACACACACACACACACACACACACACACACACACACACTTCAACCACTGTGGGGGTTAGACAGCCAGACAAAAGAACCTGTCACCGTGCACACTAAAGTGAGTGCACATGCATATACAACACAGTGCAGCCAAATAAACCTGAGCGGCAGAGGGTATAGAGTGTGTGTTTTGCTGTTGTTGTTTGTTTGTTTTTTTATTATTTTAGGTCAAGCTAAACCTTCAAACATCCAGGTACCATTATAAATAACCCACCCACCCAGACTGATGTGGGACAGAGGACAGATTTCTTTGACGTTTCTCTTCATCAGTATTGCATAAGAAACTAGCTTCTTTCAGTGTGTGTGTGTGTGTGTGTGTGTGTGTGTGTGTGTGTGTGTGTGTGTGTGTGTGTGTGTGTGTGTGTGTGTGTGTGTGTGTGTGTGTGTGTGTTTCTGTTAACATGCGGTTTCAGCTCCAGTGCAGCGGTGGATGATGAGGGGAGGGCCATATCTGGTCCCTCGTTACTAATTGAGCGCAGCACCGGACCCCAAGGTCTGCCGCGCTGGCGTTCACTTAATCCATGGCTGTTTAACGCTGGCTGTGCTTGAGTAATTAAGCAGATAATCTTCAATTAAAGCGAGCTCGACCCCACAACCCCCTCGCCCCATCCTGAAACAGATGGGCTTTGGAGCACACACAAACACACACGCACACCTCCTCTACCCCAAGATAAATGGTTCCACTCCCCTGCCGTATAGCCCGGGCGCCACCGTGCTTTATGGCGAGTGCGTGCACATTATCATTTTTTTGTGCTGGACCTCAATATGCCATGCTGCCACATTTTGTTTTTTCAGCCTTGCATGTTTTGTTCAGCAGAGTATGTGGCTACAATCACGCACAAAAGATGAGAAGCAGACGAGGTGAAAACATAGAATATGTTGATTTTTTTAAATGCTTATTTAAAACACTCTGGAGTTAACAAACTTGCTGGTGTCGCAAACCGAACGGTCCCCCCTAAAAATCGGTCCGCCCTGCCTTCACTGCGCATGCGTCATTACCCGCGGTTCACAGATTAACACCTTGTTTCTGCTTCAACCTGCACTCCAGTCATTATCCATCTCAGCGACAGATATCTGAAGCTTTTTGTATAACAATCATTTCCACATAAATTCAGCATTATTTCATCATTAAAGACGGAGGGAAGCGATCAAAATGCCGTGTGTACACGAGCTGCTAGCTGATGCGTTCACTGCGCGTCGGTCATTTCAAAGCGTCACGGAGTATCGCCTCATTTCTGCTTAAAACGGACTTGTTTCTGCTTAAAACTGACTTAATTTAATTAAATTTATTTAACTTAATTTAATTTAATTTATTTTCATTTATATGAAAAACACAAAACACAACAGAGTTGCCTCAAGGCGCTTCACACAAGTAAGGTCTAACCTTACTAACCCCCAGTGCAACAGTGGTAAGGAAAAACTCCCTCTGAGGAAGAAACCTCAAGCAGACCAGACTCAAAGGGGTGACCCTCTGCTTGGGCCATGCTACTGACATAAATTACAGAACAATTCACAGAAACAATTCTTAGAATTTGACTTAGATGATTTAAGAGGTTTTATTTTGTCATATGATGGTTAATAATCCCATTAACACATTTGATCACTTTGGGTGAAGAGACTCTGTCTTAGACAAGTGGCTGAGCACTGAAATGACGCATGTGCAGTGGAGCCAGGGCAGACCAATTTTTAGGGGCGGACCATTCGGTCTGCAACACCGGCACATCTCGATCAATGTTTCATCTTATTTCTAATAAATCAGTGATGGAATGTCATAGAGATTTTGTTCAGTGACTTCCAGAAACTACAACTTCATAGCTGTGGTTTTCATCTTCTATTGAGCTCATCCGTCACTCAGAGCCAATACTAGATGCCAGATAATGTCACACGGTCCTGCGTCGTCAGTGTGTTTCTCTTTACAGCTAGTTGCAAGGTGTGTCAGTCTGGTATTCACACTGAAACACATCAATAAACACTCAGAAAATCTGACCGAAAAACAGTTTCACTTTAGTTTAGTCTTCTCCAACAAAGAAAATTGTTGATGAAAACATAGATGGATTATTTTCGCAGGATCACCATGCAACAATTATATATATTTTTTTCAAAGGAGCAGTTATGGATTTTAGCAACGTGAACATCAGAGTTTCCATGACTAAGCAATTTTGTTTATACAATAAGGATTTATTTGGAAAGAGATGATATCCATCAGATAATGGTAAGTGATTTTATTTTTGTACCAGCTGCCTGCTCTGCATCTCCCAGTGGACAGTGCTGCTGCACTGCATGCCATATATTTAAATTTTTGGCATTTCTTTAGACATTGAACGAAAGCTTTTCATATATCACAATATTTTTATGACCCAAAGACTTTGGTAAACCCATTAATAACACCAAAGCAGTTTGCCACATGACTAAATGTGCATTTCATTTCAATATTTTAAGATTTTTCCAAAAACACATTTTCATATGTTCAGCTTTAGAGCCAAATTATATTACCATGACATTTTCACCAGGTGTCCGTAATAACCTAACATTTCCATACATGCAACCAAAACCAAAACAGTTAAGTACAGAAATTAAGTTATGTGCAATAAAATGGAATGACACAGGGAAAAAATATTGAACACATTTACTTAAATGTATTTAATACTTTGTACAAAAGCCTATTTGGTATTGACAGCTTTAGGATGCCTCCTGTGTGGAGAAATGAGTCACATGCATTGCTCAGGTATGATTTTGGCCCATTCACAGTCTTCAAATTTTAAAGGTTCTGTGGACCTCTCCTATGAGCTCTGATCTTTAGTTCTTTCCATAGATTTTCTATTGGATTGAGGTCAGGTGATTGGCTGCAGGGCCATTCTAGTAGCTTTATTTTCATTCTCTGAAACCACTGAGAGTTTCCTTGGCTGTGTGTTTGGGATCATTGTCTTTCCTAAATGTCCACCCTCAATTCATATTCATCCTCTGTCCAACATCTTGCAAGGTGTACCTGCTCATGACAGGTTTATGGTGAAATGATGTTCTTTCCATCTTCACATTATGGCCCCTTACTGGAACATACAGACGTTTAGAATTCCTTCTGTAACCAGTGACATCAGCATGCTTTGTAACAATAATAATATAGCCTTTACTGTAATTGTACACATACATAAAACAAAATTTGCCCTCTGCATTTAACCCATCATGATTACAGTTAGACACAATCCAACCCCTAGAAGCAGTGTGCAGCCACAGTCCAGCATCCATAGACCAACTCTAGATGTAGAGATACTGCCTTGGTCATGGGCAGAGAAAGTAGCAGACCCCAAATAAGGGCCCTGTCACTCCTTGACGATTTAGCGTATATAATGTCTATGCTTAGAAATGCACCTGGAGGAGAGAAACCACCAAGGGATTTATTTTAAAATGTTATGTTTCCAGCCACGACAAGGAATTAAGTATTTTCTGATGTTATTTTCCCAAATCAGGCTGCTTTATGTGAATAAGTTTTCTTCAAGCTGCAGTAATGAATCTGACTGATACAAACACGTATGATTAAGACTTTATGATGTTATATTTACTCTGTGTGTAAATGGTTTTAATATTTGAAACAGTCTGTTTGCATGAGGACTGCAGCTTTCAGCCAAACAATGGACAGCATTAATGGATGTATTTTGACTTATCAGTAAAATACAAAAAAGTGTGTCAACAATCGCATAACTTAGTTACAAGTTATGTCCCACTTGTACGGGATGTATGAGTCATATGCTAGCATACGTTGAAAATATTGTGCATGCCCAAAATTTTTCAAGGTACTCGGCGTATTACAAAGTATAGCAGCGTGCTTCAGCGTGCTCTTAACTTATAAAAAAAAACTACCCATAATTTATTAAATGTACACCCCACATATGCCCAGCATTTTAATATGGTCGGCATACACTTGCTAAATAGTCACGGTGGGACAGGGGTGTAAGCATGTTTTTGAAAATAAGGTTGCAAAGCTCTTGAGAGAGCTCTTTGCTTTTACCCATCATGAGATGTTTCTTGAGTGACCTTGGTAATGAGACACTTTTTTATAGGCCATCAGTTGGGACTGAACCAGGTGATATTAATTTGCACTGTCAAGGGGCAGGACTGCTTTCTAATTACTGATAGATTTCAGGTGGTGTCTTGGCTTTCCATGCCTTTTTGCACCTGCCTTCCTTCAGGTGTTCAGTACTTTTTTCCTGTGTCATTTGACATTATTACACATAACTTAATTTTTGGGCAGCTATGGTTTGATTTCTTTGTATGTGTGGATTACTTTGGTTATTACTCATATCTGGTGAAAAGTTCATGCCAATAGCACATTTAGAAATATATTTACAGTTACATACACTATCATCATTACAATACACTATCAGTTTTGACCTTGAAATTCAAGCTAAAGGACTGAGTACGGAGTTTGCACTTTTCAGATTTCCCTGTCTAGTTTAGTGCATGTGGAAATATCTAAAAGCTCTGTGCAATTCATGGAAACACGTACACCAGAGTGGCTCTAATGTGTTTTTGTGTGTACTGGATTTTAGCAATAGCGACGTGGAAATGCTTTCTATCATTGTGAAATTACAGGAGACAGCAACTCGGAAGAAATCAATAAAATATTTCATCAGGGTACAGTTAAAATGTGATCACAAACTGCACAATTTATTCTGTGAGCCTGAATAATCTCAGAATTCCCTTCACCCAAAAGCGCATACATTTAAGAAGCCTTATGGGAACACAGTGCCATTTCAGCCCCACATTAACGACCCCACAAGCTTATCAGTGTCGCTAATACTTGCGCGTGTGCCCTCGCTCTCTCTCCCTCTTTCTCTAACCGCGCCTGTTTCCACGACGATAATTAAGCCATCAAAGCATGCAACCATGCCCATCCTCCATCTCTAAGGTGAGAAAACGGGCCCACGTGTCAAGTGGAGCGCAGCCACCCGTGTGTGTCTTTAAAGGGGAAGTCACAAGGGACAGAGGAGCCTGTGTGTGTGTGTGTGTGTGTGTGTGTGTGTGTGTGTGTGTGTGTGTGTGTGTGTGTGTGTGTGTGTGTGTGTGTGTGTGTGTGTGTGTGTGTGTGTGTGTGCGCGATTGCCACCACAGCTGTGAAGAGCAGCTCTTGCACTATGACGTAATGTGGGTTTGATACCTGCTGCCATATTGGAGAGCTGATGTTCTTTATTCTTTATTCAGCAGCACAGTGACTTAGTGGTTAGCACTGTTGCCTCACAGCAAAAAAAGTTGTGGGTTTGATTCCCACCTGTGGCTTTTCTGTGTGGAGTTTGCATGTTCTCCCCATGTTTGTGTGGGTTTCCTCCTGGTGCTCCCATTTCCTCCCACATCTAACGACATGCAGGTTAGGTGAACTGGAAAATTTTTAATTGTCTAGGTCTCCCTTGCAAAAGAGGTCTCGAGGTCACTAGGACTAACTTGGTCAAATTAAAAGTTCTTTTAGATTGTCAATAACCATGGAATTTTTTAAGGCTATTATTGAAACCGTTCTGTTATTGTTATTGTTCTGTTATTGAAACTCGTTCTGTTGCGAGTTGATGGTTTCACCTAATTTTTATAATATTTCTTGGATGTATGACATGTTCATAGTTTGTATTGAAATTTAATTTGTTTTTATGGTGTTTAAATTTTACTGTTGTGTTTTTTTATGTTTTACTAAAGACACCACTTTAAGGATAATCTAAAGGACCAGTTCAAGGCATGAATGTACAAGATTCAGAAAAACAATTATGGAACGTATATTTGAGGAGCGCATCAACGTGGACTTCAGAACGGATGTCATCTAGACTTGCCAGCTAACATGAATGCTGGAAGTGTGGTTTGTGTAATAATGAGCTGTTGTCCAGGGCAGGTTATGTGAACACAGGTTATGTTAAGGTTCATGATAACAATCTTAAGACAGCGAAAGTTGCGAACTTACCAAAGCACTCAGGCAATAACACCTGAATAGTTTGCAAGAAAAACACACAAGATAGCTGTAAAATAGCCTGATCCTACCAACCCAGTCAAAGTGACAGAGTCCATTTGTCACATATACTGAACAACAAAAGAAACAAAAGTTTTTCTACACACAGTAGGGGGGAGATTTCCAGTCTACCACAGAGGCACAGATTATAAATAGTGCATTTTAAGTCATGGAAGATGCATTCAAACACAAACACGACTATGGACACTGGCGAGCACCTGGACAGAATTACAGAGGTGTGGCATGTGATTTTGCAAACAATAAAATTAGAAATTTGCTGCATTTTTGCCATTCCACGCCTCGCTGAAACTCTTCGTGAATGCACCATTGGCATGCTGGATGCTGATTTGACAGCACAGAACATAGAAAGACATTTAAGTATTCATGAGTCAACTATCAGCTGGTTAAGCCCCCGTCACACGGCACTAATGAATGACAACGAAGCCCAAACAAAACAAGAAATATGGGCTTTTGTTGACTTTCGAAGGCATCTTTAACCTTCGTTCAGCTTTGTTCCTGCAGCTGCCGCCTTGTCAGATTTTTTTTTTAATCTGAATGAATTAATAACTAAAGCTTCGGCGAGCTGATTGGAACATCGTTGTATCTCTAATGAATCATCCATGTTTAGGGTGAAAAAGCAACTTTTTCATACAGAAACAATAGTATTAAGAATGTTTTAACAACTACCATTGTTATTTACGCATGTTTCAACCATTTGTGGCTGGCCTGCCTGTGCCTGCATGTGCCTGCGTGTGTGCTCGGTTTTATACCCACTTTTGGTCACATCATTGTGATTCGTGAATGATTCTGTTTGATTCTGTTTGAGTTCACTTGATTTGCAGGCTTTTCGGGGATGGGAAAAGTGCACGATATTCGTTTACCTTTTCTCTGCCATTTTTGACTTTTATCCTTCGTCCAGCTTTCGCCGTGTGCCATGTGACTGGGGCATTAAGGAGAAGGTTCTGTGAAACAGGGAGGATGCACGACAGACCCATAGAACACTTTTTGGGATATTCTAGATCGTCACGCTTACACTCATATCCCAATACCGAACACTGTTGTTCATCTCCAGAATGTCTTGAGAGAGGAGTGACATGTCATTACTCATTAAGAAATTCAGCATTTAATGGATTCCTTCCGCAGAAGATTAACTGCATTAATTGCATCGCATGGTGGTCATATGCGCTATTGACTGTGATCTATCCAGAACATTACCTTTCTGCTTATTGACTTGATAAACTCAAACACACCTTCACTTACTATTGTATGTGACATCCTGTAGAAAATCTGACAGAAATTTTACTCACAAAGCAATATTTAAAATATGCTTGCATTTCTTTTGTTAGTCAGTATATGTTGGACGCTAATGAAGTTGAAGGTTGGTCTCTAGAGTCACCTTAGAGGCCATAAATGTTGAAACGATACAGTTGAGGTGAAGATACAAAGTTACAGATACAGATAAAGATACAGAACTTATATTCTGATAGCATTTTGCTGGTTTTTAAATAGATTTTGGGCTGGAAACCATCAGCTGTATCTGGCAACACTGTTGTTGATGATCATGCTTGAGTACCGCTAGCAGAACATGGATATGTTTGTGAGAAAAAAATCAGACACATGTACATGTGTGTCAGAGTGGTGGGGGTCAAAAATATTTTTATCTATTAAGGGGGGACGCAGGAAAAGTTTGGGAACCACTGGCTTAGAGGGGTGGGTCAAGACCAGGGTATCCTCGGTTTGATTTTGATACAGGAAAATCACTAAGGTCACTTGGGTAAGGACTTTGATCCCCAAGTTGCTCCTGATGTGTAGTTGAGCCCCTTGCATGGTGTGTGAGGCACAATTTGAGCATCCGTATCACCTGGAAAAACCGCCATAGAAATGCAGCCATTTACCATTTAAGCAAGATTAAACATATTGACACAATATTGTCCAACTCTGAGGATGTTTAAACATAAATCCCAACTATATTTACTATAACTGTTAAAAGCAGCTAAAAATCTGAATTTGCACATTATGGTCCCTTTAAGCAATCTTCGTGTTTTATCTTTTTTTCCCAGCAGTGATAGTCAATTAAACATAAAAAGTCTCGACAGGTCAAACACAAAGCCACATACAAAGGCTTGCTTACAGCAGTTGTGCACACATCATGTGGTAGATTGTGGTCGACTGCTGTTCTTCAGTTGGTGTTCGCGTCCACCGTGCTACTGACAGCTCCTAATGGCGGTGGGGGACCCTGCGTATTTAGGCGGCCATACGCCCGCCATGACACCTGTCTTTCAGAAGCCAATTCCCCCTGATGTTTTCCTGCACTAACCCACCGCCTGCCAACCCCCCCCCCCCCCCCGCCACCCACCCACCCACACACACACACACACACACACACACACACATACACACACACACACACACACACACACACACACATACGCCACCTCTTTTTCTCCTTGCTGCCCCCTGAATAGCTGCCGTCTGCTCTCCCTGGCGCAGTGCCCCTGGTGGCAGCACGTGCGTGTTGTATCCCTGTGTAGCGGTACCTGAGGGAGGTAATTACTGAGATGAGCAGCATGAGGGAGGAGGGCTGTGTGTGTGTGTGTCTGTGTCTGTGTGCATCTACACAATGTGTCTGCATCTCCGTACGTAGACGCGGGCCATCATGAGCTCCACACATTAAGCAGGGAAAGATTTATGTTTATATTTCCCACTCTACCCTTCACTCTCCCAGTATTGTTCCTTCCTTTGTTCTATATTCCCTTTATTTCTCTTTCAATCTCCACTTCAACCCTCTCTCCATCTGTTTTTCAACATCCCTCATTATATTATTTCCAATTACTCCTACCAAAGAGGTTATGTTCGTCTGTCAGCAGAATTACTGTCAGACTAATGACAACTAATGGAAGTTGGTGAAAATACCAGTTGTTGTAACAAGAAACTTCTGCATTTTCCAAATTGGAATTTAAATGTGTAATCCATGTACCGTATTTTCCGAAGTATAAGCCATAGGTTTTTGTTAAACTAGTTTGGGGAGGGGGGTGTCACCCAAGGCCGAAGGTTGATGATCAATTTTGTGATCACATCATCTAATCTGAGCCTGCATGTTCTGGACACTTGGGTGAAGAGAGGGGCAGAGCTGTCAACTGATCACCATGTGGTGGTGAGTTGGATCAGAGGATGGGGGAGGACTTTGGACAGATCTGGTAAGCCCAAACGGGTGAATGGGTGCAGGTGAACTGTGAAGTAGAAATGTCTGGAGGAGACCTCTGGCAGAGCTTTTCTAGCATCCTTGTGGAAGGTGGGGGCATTGAGCCAGAATGTGGACACCGGTGGTCAAGGAAGCCGTCGGATTGAAGAAGGAGTCTTTCTGGGATATTTTAATTCGGAGACTCCTGAGGCAGTTGCAAGGTACCAACAGACCTGAAGTGTGGCAGCTTCTGCTGTGAGGGAGGCAAAGGAGCGGGTGTGGCAGGAGTTTGCAGTATCCAAGAAGGACTGCCAGTCTGTGCCGAGGTGCTTCTGGAGGACCATGCTGCACCTCAGGACAGTTAAACAGGGAACCATCCAAGCTGTATACAGTAAGGAAGGAACTCTGTTGACCTCAACTGAGGAGGTAATCAGTCACTGGAAAGAGCACTTTGAGGAATTCTTGCATTGACTGCAGCGCCCTCTATATGTACAGGCACAGCTGGAAGCTGATGGGAGATCATCTGGTGGAAGTCACTGAGGTAGTCAAACACCTCCGTAGTGGCAAGGCCCTGGAGGTTGATGAGATCTGTTCAAAAATGCTGAAGGCTCTAGGTGTGGAGGGACTGTTGTGGATGAGATGTCTCTTCAACATTACATGGAGGTCTGGGACAGTGCCAAAGGAGTGGCATACTGGGGTGGTGGTCCCCATATTCTGTTCGGTAGGCTAAGGGTCTCATCACTGCTTTTTGCAGATGATTTGGTCATTTTAGCATCATTACCCTGTGACCTCCAGCACTCCCTGCATCAGTTCGCACCTGAATGTGAAGCGGCTGAGATGAGGATCAGCACCTCTAAATCCAAGGCCACAGTGCTCAGCAGGAAACTGATGAACTATGTACTACAGGTAGGGAATGAGGTCTTTCCCAAAATGAAGGAGTTCAAGTGCCTCGGAGTATTGTTCACAAGCGAGGGGGACAATGGAGCATAAGACTGGCAGGAAAATTACATTGCATTTGCTTTACTGTATTGTTGCGACAAAAGGGAGTTGAGCTGAAAGGAAAAACTCTCTATCTACTGGTCAGTCTTTATGAGGGTTGGATTATGACTGAAAGAAATACATCGCGGGTACAAGCGGCCAAATGAGTTTTCTTAGGAGGGTGGCCGGTGTCTCCCTTAGGGACAGGGTGAGAAGCTCAGTCAGTTGTGAGGAGCTCGGAGTAGAACTGCTCCTCCTTTGTCTTGAGAGCAGCCAGCTGAGATGGTTTGGGCATCTGGTAACGTTGCCTCCTGCGCATCTGCCGAGGTGTTCCAGGCATGTCCAGCTGGGAGGAGACCCCGGAGAAGACCCAGGACTAGGTGGGAGATTATATTGCACGCTGGCCTGGGAGCGCCTCAGGATCCCCCACACAGAGGTGGCAAATGGGGCTGGAAAAGAGAATTTTGGGATCCCTTATTGGAGCTGTGCCCCCACGACCCGATCGTGGATAAGCGGTTTGAAGATGAGTGAGTGAGTTTTTATTTTAGTTTCTCCATTGCTGCAGTTCAGCAGTCTGTGTTCATCTGTGTCTGATAACATCTAATATGTTATCATTGCACATTTGTTGATACATCTTGCTTATTTTTTTATTTAGAAGTCCTTATGGCACACACCACAAGCTGAGGGCTTCCTGCAAAAAGCCACTGTTCACTTCTCCATCAGTGTCCATCTGAAGTCTTCTACTGTCCATACTGCATCAAATAATATCCAATATTTTGTCCATTGCATGTGAATTTGTCCATCTTGTTTATTTGGAGAATTTAACAGCCCTTATGTTAAGTAACAGAACATGGTGTGGCACACATACTACACTGAATTAATATAGGTTGTTAACCTCCCCGCCCTCCACAAAAATAAACAAATAAAATAAAACTTGTTAAAAAGTGAGTTCCACATACAGAAAAAAGTAAGACTTGTATTCTGGTGTGACTTATACTTCAGAAAAGACAGTATCTGTTAATTATCGCTGTCTTTAATACTGTGACCATTTTGGTAATTTAATCAAAGCACAATTCGCTTGTATACTTAAATACATTCTCAAAATATTGCCATATGTGTATGACAAAGGCAAAAAAGAAATTCGCAGGTCACAATGCTGTTTTTAGCCGGTCTGCTCTGTGTCAGCCTGATCCCATCAGATCTCAGAAGCTAAGCATTGCAGCTTCTATCCACGTTGGCGACCCTGTCCCAAGACGGGAGCAGCCGAAATGACAACACACAATGGTCTTTTTAATTAGGCACGTTTTCTCTCAAATTAATCTGTCTCCAGAGATAAAACACTATGATTAATCTCGATTGAAAACACATCTGTTTTCTTTATCATATAATTACTTGTGCATCATTGGCTATTCATCATTATAGAATACGATTTTAATGTCACTGTACTCAAACTTAAGGACTCTCCTGTAAACTGATTTTGCTTTCACATCCTAATTCTTGTTTCTTCCACCATGCTCATTTAACATACTCTGCCCACCGACACCCCAACAGCACCCTCCATTCTCTTTGTCAATGCAAATTATGGCAAATATACCTTAAAAATAAAACAAGAAGAATACAAAGTAATTTGTACAACAAACCTAAAGTTTTGATAGCTAATCACTTGTTGCTGGTTAACATTAGCAGGTGGATGGATTGGGACCATGCAGATGCAGATGAAGTATCTTGTTCATTCATTCATTCATTACATTTTTGAAACCTGTTTACTCCAATTAAGGGTCATGGGGGCTGGAGCCTATCCCAGCAGTCATAGGGTATGAGTAGGGGTACACGATAGACATTACGAGGGGTAGACGGCACATCGGCTGCTGCTGCCTATTGGCGCTGACGAGCCGTGTGTAAATCGGTCATCCAACCCACTCCACTCAGTGCTGTTTTGCAGGCACAGCACATTTAATCCATTCTAACACTCTGAATACTAAAGTGATCTTCACACAGTTTTTTTTTTATGCAAACGTCACACATGTAGCTATGATACAGGACAAATGGTTCATTGTGTTTTAATATTCATAGTGGGATTAACAATAATAGAATATTATGATATAGCCTAGACTACAGACAGGTATTTTGCAAACACTGTAAACACATACATTATACATAAATACACACACTAATATATGATAGAGAAACAGATAGTGGCAGTAAAATCAATTATTACTAGACAATATATGATTAGGCTATATATAAATCTTTATATAAATATATAAAGTATATATAAGTATATAATATATATACCAAATACTGACTACTTTATATTTCCATATAAAGTAGTCAGTATTTGGTATATATATATATATATATATAATAGATAATAGATAAATGTTATACATCAGAGAAAAGCATAATATATATGAATCATATATAGAGTGTCAATATCATTCATACATAAATATAAAAAATATATATATCTGAAAATGATAATATATAAATCACATAGCGTATCAATATACTTCATATCAGGACAGAGAGAGAAAGGCTGTACAAAGCAGGGAGAGAATAAAATGTTCAAGTTCAAGTTTATTCAGTTCAAGGAAACTTTGCAACAAAATAAAACTAAACAGAATGAATGTAAATTGTCAAATTAACACAAGAACATGATGTCCCGCCCCAAACCATATTTACACATGTACAAACTTGTTCATGAAAGTTTTCCAGCTAAAAACCCTAAAAGATAGAGGTGGGTGGATCGATCCTAATATCGATAATATCGATACCAATGCTGGTATTGATATTGAACGATCCTCGTGTAAAAAGATCGATACTCAGGCTTTTTTTTCTCTCCAGCACGCACTGACTGCTGCGTACACAGATTCATCAAAGTCTACTCTCTGTCTGTAAGGGCAGCGCTGCGCTATGTCACACAACATGGAGCAGTGCACCCTCCCCCTCTGGTCTTTGTTGTTGCACAG
This sequence comes from Thalassophryne amazonica, assembly GCF_902500255.1. Classification (NCBI taxonomy): domain Eukaryota; kingdom Metazoa; phylum Chordata; class Actinopteri; order Batrachoidiformes; family Batrachoididae; genus Thalassophryne; species Thalassophryne amazonica. Next base: position 28,673,700 of record NC_047117.1, read on the forward strand.
TCACGTGGCTCAGCGGCGCCAGCCAATTTTGTTGTGGTGTGTTAATTTTGTTGTGTTGTGGTTTGTCAGCCCTGTAGCTCAGGAAATTTTGTTTTAAGTTGTGTTGAGTGATTTTTTTTAAACAAAATGTTGATTGTGATAATAAAGTATTTTGTTGTCACGTACAATGTTTGGCGAAATTCTATCCTAGGTCTTTTGGATCTTTTGGATCTATGAAGCTTAAATATGAAAAAGTATCAGTATCGATATCAGCGATACTGGGCCTGTATTTACTTGGTATCAGATCAATACCAAAATTCCCAGTATCGCCCACCTCTACTAAAAGAGGCCTGTATACAGAGCTCTCTGCAGCTCTCAGCACCTTCTTATAATACTACTAATAACACATACATTCTGTTTATATAGTGCTTTAAACAGTGCTAAAAGACACTTTACAGAACAGAGAAAATAACAAAGAACAAAGAACTTTATTATAGAAAGATAAAAAATATAAATAAACAAGAATATAAGTAAAACCTTCACTGTGCCCTGTGATAGAATCACGAGACCGGTCCAAGATGACTGCCGCATTTCTCCCAGCCCAGCAGCCAATGTGGCGTCTACCCTTTATAATGTCTATGGGGTGCACTCTGGACAGGATGTCAGCCTGTCACAAAATCTGCATTAAATTTGTTGAGTGAGGTCTGGAGAGGAGGCTTGCTAAATCCACCATCCCAAGAGGCATATTTCAAATTCATTCATTCATAGGGTGAAGTCTATCACCACAAATTAAACTGAAATTTTTGATCACCAAACTGATGACTTATGCATTAAGAACTGAAGTGCACAGGTGGGCAACACACTGTTACTGAGAAAACAGACTCCAGCGAGATGATGTCTGTTGAGGTAAATGGACCAACTTGCCAGAGCGTGCAAGGGACAGTAGCCACCATCTCTCCCTGATGTGAAGCAGTGATAACACAGAAGTGAAAGTTTGTGTTTTTCTTTGACTCCTGATTTTTATAACATTTGATAGCTACTTTATTGCATTAAGATATATATAAAACCATCCATTTTACACCCTGGACAGGACGCCAGTCTATAGCAGGGTCACATATAGACTGACAAACACATTCACACCTGCACACACACTTACGGTCAATATCAAGTTTCCAATTCATTTAACCCACATGGCACAGTGGATTAGTGGTTACCACTGTCACCTCTCAACGAAAAGGTTGTGAGATTGCTCCCCACCTGGTGCCTCTCTGTGGGGAGTGTCCTCTGGCTTCCTCCCACATTCAAAGGCATGCAGGTTAAGAGAATTAGGTGAAGTATCTTGTCCAAGGTCACAAATTGGCCAGGAATTGAACAGTGGTCTCTTGAGTGGTAGCCTAACTTGTAACACACAGATCCACCTGTGAATTGGTGATCGACGTTTGAGATATACTTGTTTTTATATTATTTACGACTTTCCAGACTGTAAAAAAAAATGAGTTTGGGCTGCTGATGTGGTGATAACAAAGCAAATTTGTAGTCAGCCGGCAATAATCCTGAAGGAGACGGAGACATAACCTTGTCTCAGGGAACCAGATATACGACCCAAACGAGCGTCAAGGATTATACACCCAGGTCTTGCTGTTAGATGAAAGGGGGGGGGGGGTGACCGTAGAATAATTTCAGCCTCTTTCCCTCCCTTGAGACCACATGCTGTCTGAGTCCAACCACCCCCTCTCCTCCTCCCCCTCTGTTCCCCCCTCTCACCCCCACTCATCTCCACCTCTGCCGCCAATCCGCCAACTGCCTGCTGTTGCCGGATGTCTCTTCTCCTCCTCAGCGCAGTGGGAGAGAGGCGGCAGTGTTGTTGATGGCAGGGGCGGGGACTACAGAAACTAGAGTCAGATTCCTGATCTGCTGGAGCTAAGTGCTGCAGCAAATCATCGGCGCATTAGGAATATGGGCAATTAGCACCGTGGCACATCCCTGCAGACACACTTGTGCCTGCACGCTTGCGCACATGTGCACAAAAACAATGAAAATGTGACTGCACATAAGCATGCAGATGTGAAAGTCATCTATAGGCATCTAGAGCTGGAGAATATTTGTCATACGCTCATTTGAGACGATATTTAAAAGTTATCGCTGCAATAATCAACAGGCTTTTAGCGGGTGCTGCACGCTGATAATTCACCTCAGCGCCCACATCAGAAAGAAATACACATTAAATATGACAGTTTAATCTGTGAACATGTTTACTGTGTTCATCCTCAAACAATAAATCCATGTACAGCGTTGAAGTGTGAAGATGAAGATGCAGAGCAGTAGTTGCTGTTCCACCTTAAGAAAGGTACCTTAAAGATTATCTCGGTTATTTCACCACCATTGAGCCGGCACTAATAGTCCAAGGCAGATATTGAAGAGCAGTGCAGGGCCGCAGAGATCTATTAGAAATTCCCATCTACGCACCTCATACATATTGATTTCTGACACCAAGCAGCAATGAAAGGCCCAGGGGAATAATATATTTAGCAGGGTTTGCAGTGAGGAGGTCACAGAGTGCAAAAAGATTAGAAGCCCAGACCACTGACAGCACAATGTGCGAGCCCAAATTGTAGACACACAGACATGCTCTTGTGCATGCACCCAGCCACACTAAGATAAAGATGCACACATTTATACGTGCACTGTATACTCACGTGCAAAGCGGTCATATTGCATCAGATGATGGTGGAAAAGGGCAAAGTGCAGTCAATGTGGTTTTTCTTTTAATTTGTTACCTCTCACTGGGTGAAAAAACTGCACCAACATATGTACACTTTGTTTTATATATATATATATATATATATATATATATATATATATATATATATAGATATATATATATATATATATATATATATATATATATATATATATATATACAATGAGGAAAATAAGTATTTGAACACCATGCTTGGAATTATTAAAAAAAAATCATACATTGTGATTTCCGGATTTTTTTTTTTTTTTTAGATTATGTCTCTCACAGTGGACATGCACCTAAGATGAAAATTTCAGACCCCTCCATGATTTCTAAGTGGGAGAACTTGCAAAATCGCAGGGTGTTCAAATACTTATTTTCCTCACTGTATATATATATATATATATATATATATATATATATATATATATATATATATATATATATATATATATATATATATATATATATATATGTATGTATGTATTGAAATGTGGTCAGTGTTGCCACAGTAACTGAAAATGACCTTATTAGTTACTCTATACAGTTACTTAATTAGCAGCTGCAGAGAACTTGTCAACAGCTGCTGAATGTAACCAATAAAGTATTATTATTTATTATTAGTTATTTTTAAGACTGAGTACTCACAAAAGTAAATATTAGTTACTTTGCTGATTACTCAATCTTAAGAGTAACAATGTTAGATTACTTGTTACCTTATTAGTTACATTACTTATTAGTTACAAGTTGTCGACAGCTCCTAAAAAGTAACTGCATAAAGCTGCTAATGAAGTAACTGTATAAAGTAACTCAAAAAGTAATTGAAATAGTAACATTTCAAAGTAACTGTGGCAACACTGGATGTGGCAACTTATCTCATAACACAGTTTAATTGACTAACCATGTGTTTTAACTCTCATATTTCATAGTCAAAGTTAGGAATCTGCATCACAGATGGCAGTAGAGTTTCTAGCCAGATTGTTTAATAAAATCTTGAAAAGTGAAAGGATGCCTGAATAGTGGAGATGAAGTGTGCTGGTTCCTATTTTCAAGAACAAGGGTGATGTGCAGAGCTGCAGTAACTACAGAGGCATAAAGTTGATCAGCCACGGCATGAAGTTATGGGAAAGAGTAGTAGAAGCTAGGCTTAGAAAACAGGTGAACATCTGTGAGCAGCAATATAGTTTCATGCTGACAAAGAGCACTACAGATGCAATGTTTGCTCTGAGAATACTGTTGGAGAAGTACAGAGAAGACCAGAGTTACACTGTGTGTTTGTGGACTTAGAAAAAGCTTATGATAGAGTGCCAAGAGAAGAGCTGTGGTATTGTATGAGGAAGTCTGGAGTGGCAGAGAAGTATGTTAGGGTAGTGCAGGACATGTACAAGAATAGTGTGACGGCCGTGGAGATGCGCAGTAGGAATGACAGACTCATTCAAGGTGGAGGTGGGATTACACCAAGGATCAGCTCTGAGTCCTTTCTTGTTCGCAATGGTGATGGACAGGTTGACTGATGAGATCAGACAGGAGTCCCCATGGATTATGATGTTTGCAGATGACAATGTAATCTGTAGTGGGAGTAGAGAGCAAGTTGAGTCTAGTCTGGAGACGTGGAGATATGCTTTGGAGAGAAGGGGAATGAAAGTCAGTAGAAGCAAGACTGAGTACATGTGTGTGAATGGGAGGGAGCCCAGTGGAATAGTGCAGTTACAAGGAGTAGAAGTGGTGAAAGTTGATGAGTTTAAATACTTGGGGTCAACTGTTCAAAGTAATGGAGAGTGTGGTAGAGAGGTGAAGAGGAGAGTGCAGGCAGGGTGGAGTGGGTGGAGAAAGGTGGTAGGAGTGATTTGTGACTGAAGAATATCAGCAAGAATGAAGGGGAAAGTTTAGAAGACAGTAGTGAGACCAGATATGTTGTACGGTTTAGAGATGGTGGCACTAACAAAAAGACAGGAGATAGAGCTGGAGGTGGCAGAGCTGAAGATGTTGAGGTTCTCTTTGGGAGTAATGAGAATGGACAAGATTAGGAATGACCATATCAGAGGGACAGCTCAGGTGGGACGGTTTGGAGACAAAGTCAGAGAGGCGAGATTGAGATGGTTTGGACATGTGCAGAGGAGGGACCCAGGGTATATAGGGAGAAGGATGCTGAGGATGGAGCCACCAGGCAGGAGGAGAAGAGGGAGGCCAAAGAGGAGGTTCATGGATGTGCTGAGAGAGGACATGCAGGTGGTTGGTGTGACAGAGGAAGATAGAGAGGACAGGGTGAGATGGAAATGATTGATTAGCTGCGGTGACCCCTAACGGGAACAGCCGAAAGAAAAAGAAGTCACAGTACAACAGTGTAGCATCATTAATATTCATGATGCTGGTCAGCACTCTAGTCTACAGTGTGTCGCGCAGAGGTGGCCACAGTTCAGCTAGTCAGCTAACAGCTAATTAGTGAAGCTATCGTTTTAGTTATCAGACTAGCTGTTCAGCTAACTTTGCATACCATTAGCAACCAAGTTGCTTCCACTAAATTGAGTTATTTTTACATCACATTTTTTGAATAAAGATTGAAATGGTTTCAGTTACTGTAATTCATAAAATCACGTTTGTTCCTGTTAACGCTTAGACACTAAAACAATAAGCAAATTCAACACATCATGCAAAGGGCATAAACATCACCTCAAGTTGCTGGAGGAGCAGGAATAAACCTGTTAATTAGATTATTCAAATTATTGTTCATGTAATTTTTATTTGCTAAAATTACTTAATCGTTTAATACTTTCTGTCCTGTGGACAAACTGTATGTTGAATTGAAACTACTTTTTATTGCATTTTTTCATTTAATTACTTATGGACAGCTTGACCATCATTTTTGGGAACAACCATGTGTACTCATCAATATATTAAAATAGTTCTTTAGGTCTATTTTTCAGGGTTTTAGAATAAAAAAAAAACATCCTAATAACATAATAAAAATGATGGGTTATCTGTAACTTTTAAATGTTTTAGCAGTTTATCGGTTTAGTGTCATCACAGTTAACTTTTCAGTTAGCAGATTAGCCATAATCAAAGCCAACATTTAAGTCAGGTGTGCCCCCAATGGTGTTGCATCTCTATTTGAGCATTGCCAAAATTGCATGATTGCACACTTAGAAAGGTAGGGGTAAGGTTTGGTTGTGGTAGATTGAAGATAATAACAGGGTGGGCACATTAAGCATTTTAAGAACACCATCAAGGCCTTTTTGAAGAGTTTTGACATTGATCCCACCACCTAAAAAACTATCGTACGGTCATTCCCTCTGTCAAAGCTGCATCAGCAAGTGTTCTATGTTCAGGATGACAGAGGCCCAGAAGAATCATGAGCAACATAAATCCTGGACAGTCTCCTTGTTTTCTGTCCGAGTAACCCAGTCTTGTGCCATTTCATGATACCATCACGAAAAGCACCCACTGTCATGGTGGGAGCACGAAATCTGGGGTGATGCGGGGGGGGGGGGGCTGTGGTGGGTTAGGGTTAGGGCAACCCAGTCTCACGGCAGTTCGTACGACTGGGTTAGGAGAAGTACATTAATCTATGGGTTCATGATGGGGATTCAAAAATGGGGTGTTTTTCGTACTGGTGGCACAAATTTATTTTGTAACGAGGGCACAAAATGTGGAGTGAAGGGGGGGTGTCATGGTAAACATTTGGGGAGGTACACACTTACACTATGGTTATGGTTAGCGTTAGGAGAAGGGAAGGATTATAAATAGCAAAATAAAAAAGTGTCACAAAAGCGGGCGCTTTTCATCAGGGGGGCACAAAAAAAATATGTGAGAGCAGGCTGGGTTAGGGTTAGAGGAAGGGAGAGGGCTAGGTTATGGTTATGACAGGAGCACAATAAAAAGCACAAGACTGGGCTAGTCCGAGCAGACCACTTGTGCCTGAACTACGGAAGAGTTTTCTGGACATGTATCAGACTGATCTGTCCTTGATCATTGTCAAAAATGACACACAAACTACAATCACAACAGTCGATACTGTGTTACTGTGTTATGTCTCAGGTTTGCATGCACGCTTGGAAAGTGGGGCATGGTTCAGATATTGGTTCAGTTGCAATTTTAAATTGCTAAATTAGATACTGTTGCCACTTTAAGAGACTTGCCACAGAATATTACCTTTTACAGTGCTCATAACTAGAGGTGGGCGATACGGGGAATTTTGGTATTGATCCGATACCAAGTAAATACAGGCCCAGTATCGCCAATATCGATACCGATACTTTTCATATTTAGCTACATAGATCCAAAGGATCCAGAGACCTAGGATAGAATTTCGCCAAACATTGATGTGACAACAAAATACTTTATTATCACAATCAACATTTTGTTTAAAAAATATCACTTAACACAACTTAAAACAAATCCCTGAGGTAGAGGGCTGACAAACCACAATACAAGGTTGCGCTGCTCTGTGTTGTGTGACACAGCACAGCGCTGCTCTTACAGACAGGAGAGTCGACTTGATGAATCTGCCTGTGCGCAGCAGTCAGTGCGTGCGGTGAGAAAAAAAAAGCTTGAGTATTGATCTTTTTACACAAGGATCGTTCAATATCAATACCAGCATTGGTATCGATATTAGGATCGATCCGCCCACCTCTACTCATAACACCACGTTGTGTTGTTGTTCTTTGTGGCATTCATGAAAGGGCTGAACTCTTTTCTGAAGTCTTCCTTCATGTGTCGATGGTTCTGTATGCATCTAACTTGGTTTTACTCTCTTCCATGAGCATTTGCATTTTTGTTGGAGTCCTACATTCTTGAAAAGGAGATAGTGGAGGTGGTGTGGTGTTGACAGGAGTGACTCCTCGATGAGCTTGCCCAGGTTAAAGGGTAATTGCTTCATAGGGGACCAGACTGCCAAAAGCGAGCAAGGGACCTGCGAGAGAAATGGATCAACTCCACCACGAGAACGTTTAACGCCACATCCCCATCCACCCTCTCTGTTTTCACATAGCTTCTAACTGCTGCATGCCCAACGGCATTGCCATCACTGCTTCTTTTTCCTTGCTCTTACCTCCTCCTTCTTCAAAGTGCCACTCGGCAGACTCTTCGGAATTACATCACTCAGGGTTTAGGCAATTTGACCAAATGCAGGGTCTGCACGTAAGGATAGGGAAGGGAAAGAGAGGGTGGTTTGGACTGCAGGATGTGCCTTGGGGGAGCTAGAATGAAATTACCATCTCAACAGCTGAAGCACCACACAACTGTGGCAAACCACAGAAGTGAAATAGGGATTATCTGATTTAGGAGGTGATTAAAAGTGACAAAAATGGACCAAGTTCTCACCAAACTGCTTGTAGAGAAATTTGCTGTGCTAGTATCTACACCAGTGCGAATGACAGATATAGTTAGGCCCATAAGTAACTAGACAGTGGCAATTTTTGTAATTTTGCCTCTGTACAGAATCACAGTGGAGCTGAAATGAAATAAACCAAGATGTGATTGTAATTTAAGATGTTATCTTTAATTCAAGGAGTTTAACACAAATATTGCATTAACCATTTAAGAACATAGGAAGGAACAATTGGAGCACCCAGGGCTGATTTCATCACAAATAAAAACTAAATCACAGATAACTAACCTGTTTGTGCCCATCTTTATCCATTTTTCATTGATTAAATGTGTTCTTTGTAATTTAATTTAATTTCAGGTGGTCGCTTAACCAACATTCTTCAAAATAAGAGGTGGGCTGATGCTCGGCCCAGGACCCCTTTTGCTCCATTTTTCACAAGCTGAACTCGCAGATATAAAGCATCTTCTATATATTTCAAAAGAGCTACTTCTCTCAAATATTGTTACAAATCTGTCTAAATCGGTGTTAATGAGCACTTCTCCTTTGCGGAGATAATCCATTCCACCTCACAGGTTGTGGCATATCAAGCTGCTGATTGGACAGCATGATGATTGCACAGGGCAATAATCTGGTGCAATAAATAAGGTTGACACACACACTCTTTTCGTCCACAATATCACGAACAATAGATTAATGTATATTTCGTGCTGCTGAATCACGACTTGTCATGAGACCACGTTGGAAATATACAATGATTTGGCTAAACTTCATCTCTCTTACCCGTGCATACAACCCCTGGCAAAAATTATGGAATCACCGGCCTCAGAGGATGTTCATTCAGTTGTTTAATTTTGTAGAAAAAAAGCAGATCACAGACATGACACAAAACTAAAGTCATTTCAAATGGCAACTTTCTGGTTTTAAGAAATACTATAAAAATCAGAAAAAGATTGTGGCAGTCAGTAATGGTTACTTTTTAGATCAAGCAGAGGAAAAAAATATGGAATCACTCAATTCTGAGGAAAAAATTATGGAATCACCCTGTAAATTTTCATCCCCAAAACTAACACCTGCATCATATCAGATCTGCTCGTTAGTCTGCATCTAAAAGGAGTGAACACACCTTGGAGAGCTGTTTTGCACAAGTGGACTGACATGAATCATGGCTCCAACCGAGATATTTCATTGAAACAAAGGAGAGGATTATCAAACTCTTAAACAGATTAAATCATCATGCAATGCTGCCAACAGATGTTGGTTGTTTCACAGTCAGCTGTGTCTAAACTCTGGACCAAATACAACAACATGAGAAGGTTGTTAAAGGCAAACTACTGGTAGACCAAGGAAGACATCAAAGCGTCATGACAGAAAACTTAAAGCAATATGTCTCAAAAAGCGAAAAATGCACAACAAAACAAATGAGGAACGAATGGGAGGAAACTGGAGTCAACGTCTGTGACCGAACTGTAAGAAAACGCCTAATGGAAATGGGATTTACATACAGAAAAGCTAAACGAAAGCCATCATTAACACCTAAACAGAAAAAAAACAAGGTTACAATGGGCTTAAGGAAAAGCAATCGTGGACTGTGGATGACTGGATGAAAGTCATATTCAGTGATGAATCTCGAATCTGCATTGGGCAAGGTGATGATGCTGGAACTTTTGTTTGGTGCCGTTCCATGAGATTTATAAAGATGACTGCCTGAAGAGAACATGTAAATTTCCACAGTCATTGATGATATGGGGTTGCATGTCAGGTAAAGGCACTGGGGGAGATGGCTGTCATTACATCATCAATAAATGCACACGTTTACATTGATATTTTGGACAATTGAAAGGATGTTTGGGGATGATGAAATCATTTTTCAAGATGATAATGCATCTTGCCATAGAGCAAAAACTGCGAAAACATTCCTTGTCAACGAGCAGATCTGATTTGATGCAGGTGTTAGTTTGAGGATGATAATTTACAGGGTGATTCCATAATTTTTTCCTCAGAATTGAGTGATTCCATATTTTTTTCCTCTGCTTGGTCTAAAAAAGTAACCGTTATTGACTGCCATAATATTTTTTTCTTGATTTCTTATAGTGTTTCTTAAAGCCAGAAAGTTGCCATTTGAAATGACTTTAGTTTTGTGTCATGTCTGTGATCTGCTTTTTTTCTACAAAATTAAACAACTGAATGAACATCCTCAGAGGCCGGTGATTCCATAATTTTTGCCAGGGGTTGTAGAAAGAGTAACTCAATACTTATGAACATGTGATTTCTTAGTTTTTATTTTTAATAAAATGGCAAACATTTCAAAAAAATCTGTTTTCATGTTGTCATTATACGGTGTTGGGAGGAAGCCGGAGCACACTCCCCACAGAAAGGCCCCAGGTGAAGGAACAATTCCAGCCATTAAGCCACCATACCATGCAGGCTAGGTGAATTGGAAACTTTAATGTGTTTGTCAGTCTTTATGTGGCCCTCTGATAGACTGGCGTCCTGTCCAGGGTGTTAAATGGATGGCTTTATATATGTGTAAATATAATAAAGTAACTATCAAATGTTATAAAAATTAGGAGTCATGGAAAAATACAAACACTTTAGTGTCACTGCTTCACCTCAGGGAGCATTGGTGGCTGCTGTCCCTTCAAGACTGAAATTATTCTACAGTCACCCCCAACCCCCAACTTCCTCAACTAACAGCAAGACCTGGGTGTATAATCCTTGGAGCTTGTTGGCTGGTATATCTGGCTTCCCTGAGACAAGGTTTATGTCTCTGTCTCCTTCAGGAATGTTGCCTGCTGACCACAAACTTGCTTGTTATCACCACTTCAGTAGCCCAAAGACTCATTGTTTTAAGTCATGTTTTTTATAGTCTGAAAAGTCATAAATAATATAAAAACAAGTACATCTCAAATATCGATCACAAGTTCACAGGTGGATCTGTGGGTTACAAGTTAGGCTACCACTCAAGAGACTACTGTTCAATTACTTGCCAGTTTGTGCCCTTGGACAAGATACAACCCCAATTCCAATGAAGTTGGGATGTTGTCCATCCATCCATCCATTTTATTCCGCTTTATCCGGAGTCAGGTCGCGGGGGCAGCAACTCAAGCAAAGCCGCCCAGACCTCCTGATCCACACACACCTCCCCCAGCTCCTCCGGGGGAACCCCAAGGCGTTCCCAAGCCAGCCAAGAGATGAAATGTAAATAAAGAGAAATGTAAATTAAAAACAGAATACAATGATTTGCAAATCCTCTTCAACCTGTACTCAATTAAATACACCACAATGACAAGATATTTAATGTTCAAACTGATAAACTGTTTTGGTTTTGTGAAAATATTTGCTTATTTTGAAATGGATGCCTGCAACACATTTCAAAAAAGCTGGGACAGTGACAACAAAAGACTGGGAAAGTTGATGAATACTCAAAGAACACCTGTTTGGAACATTCCACAGGTGAACAGGTTAATTGAAACAGGTGAGTGTCATGATTGGGTATAAAAGGAGCATCCTCAAAAGTCTCAGCTGTTCACAAGCGAAGATGGGGCAAGGATCACCACTTTGTGAACAACTGCATGAAAAAATAGTCCAACAGTTTAAGAACAATGTTTCTCAATGTTCAATTGCAAGGAATTTAGGGATTCCATCATCTACAGTCCATAATATAATCAGAAGATTCAGAGAATCTGGAGAATGTTCTACACGTAAGCGGCAAGGCCGAAAGCCAACATTGAATGCCCGTGTCCTTCGATCCCTCAGGCGGCACTGCACTAAAAACCGACATCATTGTGTAAAGGATCTTACCACGTGGGCTCAGGAACACTTCAGAAAACCATTGTCAGTTAACACAGTTCATCACTACATCTACAAGTGCAAGTTAAAAGTCTACCATGCAAAGTCAAAGCCATACATCAACAACAGAAACGCCGCCACCTTCTCTGGGCCCGAGCTCATTTGAAATGGACAGACGCAAAGTGGAAAAGTGTGCTGTGGTCTGATGAGTCCACATTTCAAATTGTTTTTGGAAATCAAGGACGTCATGTCCTCCGGACAAAAGAGGAAAAAGACCATCCAGATTGTTACCAGCACAAAGTTTAAAAGCCAGCATCTGTGATGGTATGGGGGTGTGTTAGTGGCCAAGGCATAGGCAACTTACACATCTGTGATGGCACCATCAATGCTGAAAGGTACATCCAGGTTTTGGAGGAACACATGCTGCCATCAAATCAACGTCTTTTTCAGGGACATCCCTGCTTATTTCAGCAAGACAATGCCAAGCCACATTCTGCATGTGTTACAACAGTGTGGCTTCGTAGTAAAAGAGTGCGGGTACTAGACTGGCCTGCCTACAGTCCAGACCTGTTGCCCATTGAAAATGTGTGGTGCATTATGAAGTGCAAAATACGACAACGGAGACCCCGGACTGCTGAACAACTGAAGTCGTACATCAAGCAAGAATGGGAAAGAATTCCAACTACAAAGCTGCAACAATTAGTGTCCTCAGTTCCCAAATGCTAATTGAGTGTTGTTAGAAGGAAAGGTGATGTAACACAGTGGTAAACATACCACTGTCCCAGCTTTTTTGAAACGTGTTGCAGGCATCCATTTCAAATGAGCAAATATTTGCGCAAAAAACAATAAAGTTTATCAGTTGAACATTAAATATCTTGTCTTTGTGGTGTATTCAACTGATTATAGGTTGAAGAGAATTTACAAATCATTGTATTCTGTTTTTATTTACATTTTACACAACATCCCAACTTCATTGGAATTGGGGTTGTACTTCACCTAATTCACCTAACCTGCATGCCTTTGAACATGGGAGGAAGCCAGAGAGTACTCCCCACAGAAAGGCACCAGGTGGGGAGTGATCTCACAACCTTTTTGTTGAGAGGCAACAGTGCTAACTACTAACCCACTGTGCCATGCAGGTTAGGTGAATTGGAAACTTTTGACTGTATGTAGGGGTGTGTGCAGGTGTGAATGTGTTTGTGAGCCTATATGTGATCCTCCGATAGACTGATGTCCTATCAAGGGTGTAAAATACAAACACTTTAGTGTATCACCGCTTCACCTCAGGGAGCGCTGGTGGCTGCTGACAAGTTGGTCTGACAAGTTGATCCATTTACTCAACAGACATCCTCTCGCTGGAGTCTGCGTTCTCAGTAACAGTGTGTTATGCACCTGGTGCACTCCAGTTATTAATGTATAAGTCATCAGTTTGGTGATTGAATTTCAATTTAATTTATGGTCATAGACTCCACCCTATGCACAAAGGGATTTTTAACTGTGGTTTTCCGTCCTTGTTACTACACAGTGAGTGAATTTGCAAAATGCTTCCAGGGATGGCCCCCTCCCCAGACCTCCCCAACAAATTTATTGCAAATTTCATCAGTTTGACAATAGAATTTCAACTTTGTTTGAGCCCAGAGTGGTCCTGGACTACACGCCATGTTCAAAGGTTTTAGGCCAGTTATGTTGACACCACACTGCACAGGAGCTCAGTTCAGACGTGTATTACTTTACAGTCTATTCCCCTTCACGCACACCCCAGTGACCTAATCATTCAACAGCTTTAGCTCCATGAGAAAAATTGGTGATTTTAGCTGCAAAACTGAGAGGGATGATGTGGAACAAGACAGCCTAGGCAGTTTCCTAATGTGCCAAGAGGTAGATTGTCACTACAGATAAAGGGGGTGAGGAGCAGGTGCCAAAGAAATAAAAAAAAAAGAAAAAGATAACAAAATTATTTAATTTCAGGTATTTATGCAATTAATGGCCACTGGGCCAAAACCTTGTAATGTGCCATTGCCTTTAATAGGCAAAAAGATTCTTGGATGCCACTTGAATGACTGTGTCAAACAAATGGTTACTTAGGAAGATTAAGATGAGGCATTCACTTGCATTCTGAGGGAGCATCAACTAGGACATTTTGGACATGTTTCTCTGGACATAATCCAGCATGCAGTTGTCTCAGCATTGAGGACCACAGCGGTTGGAGAGGGCCAAGCGGGCGTCCACATTTAAGCTGACTGTGACAGATAGATGGCTACATTCAAGAGGTGGGGATGGACGAGTTGTGAATCCAAGGCGGATGGATGCTGTGTAATGTGGCAACAGTGCATACTCACCAATGTGACCTGATGATAAATATGGAAAAGCATCTACCTTCTGACCATCTGCTGCTAACACTGTGGTTCATTAATTTGTTCAATCTTCTGTAGGTGAAACTACTGGAATTCCTTATGTTCTAGTGTAGTTTGCATTGGTATGAAAAAGCATGCTTGGTTTATACGTGGAAGTATTATACAAAGTTTAAAATTGCTTTAACCATTTAAATCATTAAACAGACTTGATCCCTCTTGTTAAATTTTTGCAGCATAAACACCACTTCAAATGCTAAGGTCTCAACATGGGGCCTCCTTTCAATTCTGAAAACCCATTTTCCATTATAGTCAGTGAATACGTATTATTCTGTTCTAGTGTTTGTTAAGAATAGAAGACAGTGGGCCAGATTCACTAATTAGAGAAAATAAAGGTGAGGCCAAAATTTCAAATAGGTTCTTTTGATCTACAACCAGTTAATTTTAAAAATACCTAATGCAATCTAAGAAGTGCAATTACGTGTAATGTCACCAACAAGCGCACTTGATAAGGGAGGTAATCTACAGGTGATGGCAGTTGTAATCTGACAAACATAATTTTAGGATTCAAGCATGTTGAAGGACACCATCAAGCAGTCACTCACTGGAGACCAAGTAATGGAGCTTGATGGAATTAATTGGCTGGAACATGTGTCTCAGGAAAGTTCCTCAAAAGATAAATGACTAGGCTACATACATAAAAAGGCTAGGAGCCAGTTATTAAGACTGGCATTCACAAAGATAATATATTTTATTTTCAACACGTTAAACATCAAATGCTGCCCACAGATCAGACCTGGAGTTGGTGAAACTGACCACCTGGCTTAGACATTAAATGCACCACGTTTGAGTCAATCCTGGAATTCACCCTCCCATGGCATTAGTGTGCAATTACTCCAGGAGCTCAGTATTAAAAGACACATTGCTGAATGGGACCTAAGGCGACACCAGGATGTCATTGGTACTAGGTCTCTTCAAAGGATCCATGGCCACCTGTGGACTGACTTCATGTCAAATGAATGGTTAATTAGGGAGGCTCAGATGAGGAGTATTGCTTAACTTGTGAGGGCAACATCACCTACAACATATTGACGTGTTTTTTGCGCTTGATCCAGTGTGCAGGTGCCTCAGTCATGAGGAACCCAGCTACTGAAGAAAGCCAAGAGGATGTCGATGTTTCACCTGGCTATGGAAGACAGTTTGGTACATCTGAGAAATTGGGGATGGATCATTGTCTGCTTTAGTGGTTACCATCCAGGGCCCAAGGACATATCTGTAAAGACAATGGGGGAAGGTGATGGTCTAGTGGTTAAGTGTTGGGCTTGAGACCAGAGGAATCGTCGGTTCAAGTCCCAGCCTGACCGGAAACCACTAAGGGCCCTTGGGCAAGGTCTTTAATCCCCTAGTTGCTCCAAGTGGGCACCTTGCATGGCAACAGCCTCACATCAAGGTGAATATGAGGCATTGATGTGTAAAGTGCTTTGAGCGTTTGATGCAGATGGAAAGCGCTATATAAATGCAGTCCATTTGTAAAGTGGTGGATTCTGTAATATACGGCACTAATGCATGAGTGAACTAGGATTTGGTAATGTCTGCTTAATATGAAAACTATGATATCTACAGTAAAAACACCGGGACGGACACAGTTGGCGCTGGGGGGGTACCGGGGCGCTAGGGGGCGCTATAGCTCCCCCTGGATTAGTCACAGCACCCCCAAGAAAATAATTCCTCATTTATTATTTTAAGTTAATTTCATTCCATGTTTTAAGGCCTTGTCCACACTGAAACAGAACTTCCCGTATTCAATATTTTTTCTTTGTATTTCAAAAAGTGTTCCATTCAAGAAATACCTTCATTCTCACAGATCCAGTGAAACTGCGTGAAAATGCTGTAGTACATATGCCAGGCCTGTATGTAGCACTGTAACACTTCTACAAAAGATAGAGAAGAAGACGTGAAGCTAATCAATGTAGCAACAGAAGCTAAAAGTTTACAAGGCGGCACACAGATTAGATAGTGTTAATCTGACCTGTTGCCTGGATTCATCATCACATCTGAAAACTGTCTCCACATGACACCCTTGTTTGGAAGACGATGTCTGGAAAAGTATTACTTCTTATAATGGAAGTTACTTGTTAAGGGTTTTTTAAAGTAGTCCCTCTGAGTGCGTTTCTCAGTCTGAGCTGGAGGACGCCAGCAGTCTTTGTCCCACCACCAACAAGAAGGAAAAAAATAATATGTTAAATTACACTGTGAAATGACACTGTTACAAACATGTTACAGAGGCAGGATGATGACATCATCCTTTCAGTTTTCCACAGTAAGACACTTCTGGCTTTTCAGATTTATGTGATTCCATACATATCTCTCTCATAAAATAAAATAAACATTCATCAAGAGAACTGACTGTTTTACACAAAATGAGTGCCACGTGACATGGATTATTCGTACCATTTGCCGTTGTGTTTGACTGACCGTGCAATAGTTCTTTTTAGCGTGTAATTTTGGTTCTATATGAAATGTGCTATTGCACGCCCCGACCATCGTGCATGCTCACACTACCGGGGGCGGCATTTAACTAAACATGGCGGAGTTTGTTTTGCTGGTAGACGACGATTTGAAGGAGCTAATTCTTTTAACACAAATAAAACAAATCCACCATGCCATAAACCGTCTGGAGGCATGAAGAGCTGTTAGGATGAAGAGGATGAAGTTAGGATGAAAAATTGGGCAAATTTCTGACACAATTTTTTGTTGGACTGAGCAAAGCAAATGGCAGTCTGGACATGCAGTCAGTGGACGGCATTACGGACTGCTGAGAACAATTTTGGACTCCTATTTAAAGTTCGTGTTTGACTGTTACACACCAGTGACGAACATCAAAATGTAGGTCACTTTTCTCTTCTTAAAAAATTAAATATCAAATGACAACGATCTGTTTTCACTGTTATAGAAAACACACACACACACACAACACACACACACATATATATATATATTATATTAATATAATATATATTATATAATATATATATATATTAATATATATATATATATATATATATAATATATATATATATACACAAGGTCTGTCCATAAAGTATCGTACCTTTTTATTTTTTTTTTTAAACTATACGGATTTGAGTCATATGTTTTCACGTCAGACAAGCTTGAACCCTCGTGCGCATGCGTGAGTTTTTCCACGCCTGTCGGTGACGTCATTCGCCTGTGAGCACGCCTTGTGGAAGGAGTGGTCCCGCCCCGTCGTCGGATTTTCATTGTCTAGAAATGGCGGAATGATTTGGGGGTTTTTTCCATCAGAATTTTTTCAGAAGCTGTTAGAGACTGGCACCTGGAAACCATTTGAAAAATTTATCTGGCTTTCGGTGAAAAATTTACGGGCTTCACAGAGAATAAGGACTATTACTACAGCTTTAAGGATGGCCCACAATGGCGCTCGGCGCGCCGCGCTGCGAGCCGCAACAACAGGCACGAACCACCGGATTATTTCTAAACGGATGGCTGTGTGGAGCTGGGACCGTCGGGTGCACTTTCTCTGGTTATCACAAGAACTGGACATCAACCATTTTCCGGCAGATTTCACTTTTAACAAGAGATTTTGTCATGGAAAGCCACGCAGAGGCTTTGTGCATCACGACCGATTCGCTGTTCGAGCGAGACAAAGAAAACTGCTCACCCACAGGACGCCACACACGCTGTCTGCCATCTGCCCTGAACAGTGTGAACCGGGATTCATCCGTGAAGAGAACACCTCTCCAACGTGCCAAACGCCAGCGAATGTGAGCATTTGCTCACTCAAGTCAGTTACGACGATGAACTGGAGTCAGGTCAAGACCCCGATGAGGACGAGCATGCAGATGAGCTTCCCTGAGACGGTTTCTGACAGTTTGTGCAGAAATTCTTTGGTTATGCAAACTGATTGTTTCAGCAGCTGTCCGAGTGGCTGGTCTCAGACGATCTTGGAGGTGAACATGCTGGATGTGGAGGTCCTGGGCTGATGTGGTTACACGTGGTCTGCGGTTGTGAGGCTGGTTGGATGTACTGCCATATTCTCTGAAACGCCTTTGGAGACGGCTTATGGTAGAGAAATGAACATTCAATACACAAGCAACAGCTCTGGTTGACATTCCTGCTGTCAGCATGCCAATTGCACGCTCCCTCAAATCTTGCGACATCTGTGGCATTGTGCTGTGATAAAACTGCACCTTTCAGAGTGGCCTTTTATTGTGGGCAGTCTAAGGCACACCTGTGCACTAATCATGGTGTCTAATCAGCATCTTGGTATGGCACACCTGTGAGGTGGGATGGATTATCTCAGCAAAGGAGACGTGCTCACTATCACAGATTTAGACTGGTTTGTGAACAATATTTGAGGGAAATGGTGATATTGGTATGTGGAAAAAGTTTTAGATCTTTGAGTTCATCTCATACAAAATGGGAGCAAAACCAAAAGTGTTGCATTTTATTTTTGTTGAGTGTATTTAGGGCTCCTTCCCACATAACACTATTGAAGCCAGCTAGCGCACAAAGGAGGGATTGCATGCTAGTCGTGCAAAATTGGACAACGCCTCGTAAACCTGTCACTACAACTATTCGTGCACACCAGAGGCCGAAAGACAGAGAGTGCCCCGTGAGAGCCCATTTGATCCCTCTCGTGGCAGGTGCCGGCCAAATTCCAGGTGACACACACAAACATCCAACACCGCTCATTGGGCACTTGGAAAATGTGGGGCCATTCACGCTGTCAGCACGAAAGTGAGCACATGAACACTTTCGAGCTGGCTGTGGTGTCTAAGTGCCCCCATGACTGTGGAGTTGCCAGCAATACACATGTGGCATGCCAGAGTGTCGGCTCCCCCCTCAACACGTGTGTGCGTGTGCTCCCCCCACAACACATGTGGCATACGTGTGTTTTCCATGCCGTGTCAGGACTATGACTATGACAAGCCAGCATTTTTTAACATCAGGTGGAATTGCTGTTTTCACTTTGTAGTTATCCCTTTGCATATCTTTATTTTATTTCATTTTTTACATAATAATACACTTGGGCCACTGGGTGGCATGGGGGGGGGGGGTCTTTTAATAATCCAAGGTAACATCATTTCAGGCCTAAATAACATTTAAGTTATTTAACAATCAGAGAATTGTGGGACTTTGGGGATAAAACTCTAATACACATAAAATTACATACGAGGTCTGTCCAAAAAGTAACAGACCTTTTTATTTTTCCAAAAACTATATGGATTTGAATCATGTGTGATTGCATCAGACAAGCTTGAACTTCGTGCGCATGCGTGAGTTTTTTCACGCCTGTCGGTTGCGTCATTCGCCTGTGAGCACGCTTTGAGTGAGCAGTGGTCCAGCCCCCTCGTCGGATTTTCATTGTCAGGAAAATGTCTGAATGATTTGTAGCTTTGCTGCATCAAATTTTCCAGAAACTGTGAGAGACAGCCAGGTGGACACCATTCGCTAAATTCAGATGCTTTCAGGGACAATTTTATGGGGATGACACAGATTGAGGAGTGTTACAGCCAGTTTAAAGACCGCCCACCGTGGCTGAGAGCGCGCCGTGTTCCGAGCGGCGATCGATAGGCTCAAACGACCAGATCATTTCCAAACTGAACGCTGTGTTGATCCGGGACGTCGTCCGACTACCACAGAAATGGCAGAAGACGTGGACATCAAGACTTTTTCGGCACATTCCACTGTTACAGGAGTTTTTGTCATGGAAAGAGGAGCGGAGGAATGCGCCACCGTGCCGCAAATAGCGCGGCACAAAACCACCTCCGTGTTGGTCTCACAGGACGGCTTTCAGACGGCTTTCGGTGGCTTTTCAGTTGTGTGACTATCCGAGAAATTGTGGATTAGCTGGACATGCCAGAACATATCCTGTGAGGCTTCATCACGGCGTTGCTTTGCGCCATGCGGCTCTGTCCTGATGCGCAAATTCCTGTGGTTTTGTCCCACGCTATTTGCGGCACGGTGGCGCATTCCTCCGCTCCTCTTTCCATGACAAAAACTCCTGTAACAGTGGAATGTGCCGAAAAAGTCTTGAAGTCCACGTCTTCTGCCGTTTCTGTGGTAGTCAGACGACGTCCCGGATCAACACAACGTTCAGTTTGGAAATGATCTGGTCGTTTGAGCCTGTCGATCACCGCTTGGGACACGGCGTGCTCAGCAGCTGTGGGCGGTCTTTAAACCGGCTGTAACACTCCTCAATCTGTGTGATCCCCATAAAATCGTCCCTGAAAGCCATCTGAATTTAGCGAATGGTTTCCACCTGGCTGTCTCTCACACTTTCTGGAAAAATTTGATGCAGCAAAGCTCCAAATCATTCAGACATTTCCCTGACAATGAAAATCCGATGAGGGGGCTGGACCAGTGCTCACTCAAAGCGCACTCACAGGCGAATGACGCAAGTGACAGGTGTGAAAAAACTCACGCATGCGTACGAAGGTTCAAGCTTGGCTGATGCAATCACACCTGATTCAATCCATATGTTTTTGAAAAAAATAAAAAGGTCGGATACTTTTTGGACAGACCTCGTAATTTACACAAAACTGTAAATGATAGATAAAAAATAAGACTATTTTCATTTCCAATTCTGCTTCTTAATATTTAACCCTGAATGAAAAATTTATGAAACAAAGATTTTTTTTTTTAAACACAGTTTTTCATGTTTAACCTATCTGACTGTTAATTAAAAGCCAAAAGCACTTATTATCAAAAGTCCATGACAAACAAAGTTATGTCTTCCTGTGAAAATGTCTTCATGGAAAGTTCAACAAGTAACTTAACTGAGATGTTGACTCGTGTGGACCTCAGCACAAAAGGAAACAAAAACATAGAACTGTATGTAGATACTCCAAAATAATTATGGATTTCCAATTAAACAATATTTGATGGTATTTTTCATCATTTTATATGCATTAATTTTCCTTGTCATTAGCAAAATGTATTTCTGGCCTGGCCGGGGTTCTACTGGGGACAAACTGTAGACACTAAACTGTTTTTTGTACTACACTGTAATTATGTTTATTTCTGCTGTAAAGCTACAGACAGACTGGCTCCCTTTTTGAGCCTGCCTCAAGTGGCCATTCAAGGAACTGTAAAAGTTTGGTGCTTCCACTTTGGCTTCAATTTTGAGCACAGGAGGTTGCTGCTTGGAAAATACCAGATTTCCCACCAGACTTTGAGTTGACTGTGGAGTACAAAGTTTTTTATTTCACTGTATTCAAGCAGAAAAAAAACAGTCATCAAAATCCTTTAATTCCATATTTCTGATTCACATACAATCTGATATTTTTCTGCTCACAACTGCCTGCAAAAAAACTGTACATCACATTCAGCCCTTGTGGATACTCGATTTGTCAAAATTACTATGTGGCACCTAAATACATTTTGTCACTTGTCGCTGCTTGTTGAGGCAAAGCCTGACAGGCTGATGAGGGCGGCTGTCACACCTTGATGACAAGCCTCACAGTCAGAACGACTTGAAAAAACAAGCATAAGCTAATCCTTATGCAAACCACTGAGTTTGATGAATCACAATCATTCTCTGCACCGTGATGAATGGCGATGATGCTAACTACGACTATTCATCAAGCCACCATCCGTTATCCTAAGGTGGCTTAATGTTTCATCCACTCAGACCTGAGAGCGAGCGGACAGCCATCGCTCATCACAGGCGTCTGGGACGGCTCCACACACATTTCAATCTTGTCTTGTCATCTTCCCCCTCAGGCACAGACACCCGCCGTCAAAATCATCATTTTTATCAGCCCCAGGTAAACCTTGGACCCTGCATGGACGCCAGAAGATGCAAATTTTTATGGGCTATGGGAAAGCTAAAAGACATCCACTGTGGTTTTTGTTTATGTGCAGGGTTTGGCGCTGTGTTTTGTGTGGAAGCGGTAACGGGGACAGTCGAGATGGGGCTTGAAGGGGTAGCCGGCAATGACAGGAGGTCTTTCAGTTGTGGGTTACAGTAAATTAGCATTCAAGCCGCGTTGCACATTTAGCACTTTGCGATTGGGTTCAGCGCAGGCCTCGCCCAGGCTGCCCCTGGGGGAAACGTCGGCAGCAGTACAGCGGCGTGATGGGCGGTACTGGCTGTCAAAATTAGATAATAAAGCACCGCTGCACTGGCGGATAAATGCGAGTGAGAGGGTATCCATCTTGTAAGCATGATGCTGAAGAGGATGCTGCTAAATGACAGCGAGAATGAGTGTGTGTGTGTGCGTGTGTGTGTATGTGGCGAACCGATGAGAAAGTATCTTTCCGCTGCAGCTGAGAGTAGCTCGCTATAAAAATCTCATAGTAGGAATTATGATTCCAGTGTTTTTAGGAGTTACGGAAGACAAGGACGAGAAAGGTGGAGAAAAAGTGAAAAAAGATGTTTAAAAACAACAAAAGTTGAATACAGTGGGAGTAATGAGAGGTGAGAAGGAGTGAAACGAAATGTTATCCAGGCACTTAACCTTTCCCTAATAACGTGTGGCCTGCTGAACCAGCAGAGTTCTTGATGTTTGATCAATACTTCTAATTAATGTGCATCTGCCTATTTTCAACAGGACTTACACTGAGTAATGCCATCAATAGCAATCATATTCAAATCACTCTCGACTTAAAGAGGGAAATTTGTGCACAAATACTTTTCAATCTATTTTATCTGATTTACAATCAGATACGTTAGTGTTTGGACAGTTACACAATTGTTTTGATTTGGTCTCTGTACACCACCACAGCGGAGTTGAAATGACGCAATGATGATGGAACGAAAGTGTTGATTTTCAGCTTTACATCAAATGGTAAAAAAAAAAAAGTACGGCATGAGCCATTATGGAATTACAACCATTTTCATACATCCTCTGCATTTCAAAGTCTGTCAGAAAATGTGCACATTAAATCTAATAATAAGCAGCGTTGTGCAAGCAGTAGATGCTCTTGCTTCCAAAATGCAAGGTTCCCAGTTCAATATTACCTGTGCCCCATTCTCCAGGTGCACCTGGTGTTGGGTCGGGAAGGGCATGCATACAGTGTAAAACCTGCACCAATTCTATACATGGATCCACAATGTATCTGCTGTGGCGACCCTGAGCAAAGAAGTCCAAGCAAATTGCTGCTTAAGTCAAATCTGGGATCATGTACCTTTTATTGCATCTCTGCATCCACCAAAGGCAGATGGCAACCACCCAGGTAGACAACCAGTCCATCCCCAAATCCAGAGTGGACACAGCTAACCGAAAAGTTAGCTTCAATAACCATTAATCCGCTAACTGAAAAGTTAACTTTTATAACGCTAAATCGAAAACCAGTAAAAAATTTAGCACAAGCGGAAGTTACCACTAACCAGAGAGCATATGTTCTCTCTGCCGCTAACCTTTAGTATTGACTTGGCCGCGGCCACATCTGTCGGCTACTGATAAGCCAGTTTTGAGTTTAAGTGCTGCAGGGACTGCTGGTAAATTCAGGATCCCAAACACAAAAGGAACGCATTAAATAAATAAATAAAAATAAAACCCCAAACACTGTCGTCATCTTTATCAAAAGCAGTAAATCACAGTATTAGAAGTCACAGTTTATCTCTATAGTATATATTTATAAACCGTTAACAGAGCTGCATTCACAAACCAAAGACACATAGGGTCAATGTCATGGCCTGCAAATAGTCGGATCTTAATCCAATTGAAAATCTTTGGTGGAAGTTGAAGAAAATGGTCCATGACAAGGCTCCAACCTGCAAAGCTGATCTGGCAACAGCAGTCAGAGAAAGTTGGAGCCAGATTGATGAAGAGTACTGTTTGTCACTCATTAAGTCCATGCCTCAGAGACTGCAAGCTGTTATAAAAGCCAGAGGTGGTGCAACAAAAATACAAGTAGTGATGTGTTGGAGTGTTCTTTTGTTTTTCATGATTCCATAATTTTTTCCTCAGAATTGAGTGATTCCATATTTTTTTCCCTCTGCTTGGTCTAAAAAAGTAACCATTACTGACTGCCACAATTATTTTTCCTGATTTCGTGTAGTGTTTCTTAAAGCCAGAAAGTTGCCATTTGAAATGACTTTAGTTTTGTGTCATGTCTGTGATCTGCTTTTTTTCTACAAAATTAAACAACTGATGAACATCCTCCGAGGCCGGTGATTCCATTTTTGCCAGGGGTTGTATATTCTGCCCCTTTTTTACAACACAATCTTGCAAAGCATCATCAATTGATATCATTGCATTTCTATGACTTTGTCACATGCCACCGACTTCTTTCCTAATTTTAACCATTATTTAAAAGACTACATCGCTAACAGATTACATTTTAAACTTCAAACATTCTAAACATTATTAACAGATTACATTTTTGGCTTTGTCACAGCCCACTGACTTATTTCATAGTTTCATACTTACGAAATACATCAAGTTTAATACGTTTTTAAGTAATTTAACGACCTTGATTTCTTTGTTGAGGTTGTTCCATAATTTTACACCATTCACTGTAATACTCCGTTCCTTTATCTTGGTTCTGAATCTTGTTTTTAAAAGACTTCTATGCCCTTCAAATTATAACTACTTACTCTTTTTCAAACATATTTTGAATGTTTATTGGTAAGGTATTGTTATTCGCTTGGTACATTATTTGTAGTAATTTCAAATCAACTAAATCATGAAATTTAAGTACCCTATACTTAATGAACAATGGATTAGATGGATCTCTAAATCGACTGTTGCCAATCACTTTTAAAGCTCTTTTCTGCAAAATAAATAAAGGTTGTGTATAAGTTGTCCATGTTGATCCCCAGATTTCTACACAATAAGTCAAATAACTATTTAATTAATATTTAACTTTATGCAAAACAGCAATGGCTTTCGCTGTCTTTCTTTTTATGTAATTTATGTGTGACTTCCATGTAAAATCTTCATCAATCATAACTCCTAAAAATTTCATTTATTTTACCCTTTGAATGTCCATTCCATCTATTTTTAATGACACATCTTTTTAACTCTGTCATTAAACAATATAAAATTTGTTTTATTAAGATTAAGTGACAATCTGTTTATATCAAACCAATATTTCACTTTTCCAACTCTGTATTTATCACTTGTGCTACTTCCTGTATATCTGATCCAGAGTAAAATAATGTTGTGTCGTCATTCTCCTGCTACACCCACAGCTCATTAGTTCAGTCACTGCTGGTAGACACCCAGGCCACGTTCAGTCTCAAAACATTTTGCTACAGTTTCCGGATTGAGCACCATGTGTACTCCAAAGAGTCTGCCGTTGGTTCTAAGGTTACCCTTCATAGAGACAGATCAAAGAACTATAGACGGCAGAAAATTTTATAAATTTTTCCATAATACACACAGTCATTTCACATAGCGTGACCCAAATTAGCATGATGGTAAGCAATCACATTGCTATCCAGTGCAACTACACTCATTCATCTTCAACCAGTTAAGGGCTGCAGGGGGCTGGAGCCTATTCTAGGATTCACAGAGCGCAAGGCGGGGTACACCCTGGACAGGACACCAGTCTGTTGCAAGGCCACATAGAGACAAACAAACACATTCACACCCACACGCACACCTACGGACAGTTTAAAGTTTCCAATCCACCTAACCTGCGTGTCTTTGGATGTGGGACAAGCCAGAGCACCCAGATAGAGCCCATGCAACTACCACGGAAGAACATGCAAACTTCACACAGAAAGGCCATAGGTGGGAATTGAACCCATGATCTTCTTAGTGTGAGGCAACAGGGCTAACACTAATCCAATGTAACCAAAAATCTGTAAAATGGCATGTCAAAGATGGTGAACAGGTCTGCAGCCACTCGCAATCAGTTGCGCAGTCAGTCAGCTATAAAACAGAGTGTGAAGGCAAGATATCTGTCGAGTGAACGGGGCCAAGTTGCTAATTACATGTAATCTGTATGCAATAATACTGCAAAAAAACTGACAAATGGGAACAGTACATGTAGGCACAGATCTAACTTTGTATGATTGCATGTAGTGTTGCACAAACAAAGCAGGAGCACTGACAAAATTTAATTTGGTTGATTTAATATTTTGATTACTACTTGGATAATACAGTCTTCAATCCATTCAGCAACATTTGAGATAAAAACAGGTCTGGTTTCTCACCTTACTAATGAAAATCAATCATTGTTAGCGAGCCAAAGCTGCGAAATATTTCCTTTTCTGCCTCCATGAAAATCTTGTCAAATAATTTACAGATTTTTGCCACAGCCAAATGTGGCATGAACTGAACATCCATGCAGTCTGTGCCTTTTACATTCTGTAAAGCAAACCATAGAAATTACTTCTGGTTCTATTAATCTTGTGTGAAACCATGCATCTGTGTAAAAGGGATTTTTCCCTTTTTTCATACATGGAGACACATGGTGCATTTGAAAAACACACTGAAGATCTTTGGCACCTATTTTGTTCATGCAAAATAGTCCACTGCTCTGAAAGCAGATAAAAACATCCAAGCATGCCTGTTTTTGTATGTAATACAGGTGGTCTTGTCATGCATGCTGTATGATTGATTGATAAATTGCGTATTGTAAAATTGGGACATGCTTTATATGACAGCAGCACAGTGATTTAGTGGTTAGCACTGTTGCCTCACAACAAGAAGGTCATGGGACTGATTCCCACCTGTGGCCTTTCTGTGTTGAGTTTGCATGTTCTCCTTGTATTTGCATGGTTTCCCTCCGGGTGCTCTGGCTATCCTCCCACATCCAAAGACATGCAGTTTAGATGATTTGAAACTTTAAATTGCCTGTAGGTGTCCATGCGGGTGTGAAAATGTTTGTTTGTTTGTCTGTCTATATATGGGCCCTGCAACAGACTGGGGTCGTGTTCCAGGGTGTGCCCTGCCTCACACCCTATGGCTGTTGTGATAGGCTCAGCCCCCCCAGTGACCATTAATTGGAGTAAGTGGTGAAGATGAGTGAGGCTTTATATGACTTTAGATGGGAGGTAGGTGAAATCTTCAGTGTTTTTCGGTATCCTAAACAGGCACATGGACTTGCGCTCATCTATTCGCTCATTTCACCTTCTGTAAAACAATCCATAGAAATCACCTCAGGCAAAATTTATACACAGGAATTTGCAGAGTAAAAAGCTCTGCCTGGACTACATTTGGTCCCCGTCCAAATAGAGTTATATAAACTCTATCACAGTGTAAAATCAACTCTATCATGCCGTGAATGGCTCTTAATGGAGTGGAAAAACTTGATTTGACAAGACGATAGAGCTGATTTCACACTATAATAGAGTTTATTTAACTCGTGGGACCAAATGTAGTCCTGGCAGATTTTATTTTACTCAGCACCAAATAAATAGGAAATTTTCTATGTATTTTGTGATACTCAAGCATCTGTGTAAAAGGAGTTTTCCACTTCTTATGTCTGACATGGAGGCTCATAAAAAAGTACATTGAAATACACACTTTGGCTCACATACGGTTTTGCATACACCATAGTTCAAGATTCTGTATGCAGATTAAAACAAACAAAGAACCCACCACCCACCACCACCACCAAAAAAAACACTAAATTTCTTAATTCAAGATTACAATAAACAATGAAAAAGGGGAAGAGGGGAAAAAGCATGTATATACATACATCTCAGTCAAAGATTCCTTCGTATATTTGGACAGTTTAGTTTTTGTTTTGTCTTTTTAGTGCCTATAAGTTGTATAGTGTTAATATTTTGATTAAATTAGTTGGGTGTAATATTCAGCAATCCCCATACACAGACAGATGTCAGTATGCTGCCATGCAAGGCCTTCAACTGAACACCGGAGAGCAACATGGGGATTAAGCACCTTGCCCAAGGGCCCTTAGCGATTTTTCCACTCTGAGGGGGATTTGAACCACTTAACCATCACCTCCCCCAACTCCAGTGAAATTATGTTACTATATTTTCAATTGCTTATGTAAATGAAGACCAGGACATATTCAGTGACTTGTAAATATTCATGTATCCATATTTTGACTTGACTAAACAAAACTGGCTATAAAAGTGATGATTTGTATTCAAAAATAATACTTGTATTTAGTTTGTCCAATTACTTATAACTTCTGAAAATGAAGGGACTGTGTATACAAATGGCAACAATTCATACATGGTTAATGCAGTCTTTTTTTATTTAAAGCCCTTGAACAAAAGCTGAAATCATCAACATCTTGATTATTTCACTTCATTGTGGTGGTGCACACAACCAAAATGACAAAAGTTGTGTTAAGCCACCTTGACACTTGCACAAATTTTGCCTCTGCCCTGCTATGCAATTTGTCGTGCCAATGTGTGTCATTAGATGGTATGTAAGCTGTGTGCAGCCCGACGCGCAATGATACGCGGTGACACGCAGTGTTTGCAAATAGGTTACGCAATGTTTACGGCTAGGTCACACAAGTGGAACGAAATTTATATATGCCAGAAATTTTGAACATTTCAAAATTTTCTTTGTGCACTGGCATGCAGCCGTGCACAGGTTCACGTACAGTTTATGACAAGTTTAATCATTGGCAAGCAAAATTGTGTGCCAGTGCTGGGATCAAATTCATGCAAATTTCAAGGTGCGTTTACTGTCATCTGCTGATGGACTTAACTGTAAGTGTAAAGGCACCTTGACACTTGCACACATTTAACCCGTGCACTGCCGTGCAATTTGTTTTGCCAATGCGACCTGCTGCGCTCCCCTGGATGAGTGCTTTGTGCTGCTGGATACTGCGGTATATAAAATCATTATTTTTGATAGTAGATTAATCATTTGCTCTCAGAACTTGGCTGATAAAGCCACCTCTAATCGCTCCCAGAATCACAGAGGAATTTTCTACAGCTGCAGCTTTTCTTGTGCACTTCATGATGTGGACAACCACATTTAGAATCGTCTCAAAGATAATTATTTATAATGTTTATATTGTAATGGCTTGGCAACAGTATTTTCATTCCTTCTTATGAATATCTGTTAAAATTATGTTTATTATAGATTTAACATCTCGTCATAATCGTTCAGATGAGCTGCACTGTGGTGCGCTGCGCTGATGCAGTGACTCGCAGCGACACACAGTGTTTTTGAATTGTTGTGTAATGTTCATGTGTAGTTCACAAAATGAATGCGTGCCTGAGATTTTGAAGATTTAAAAATTTATTTGCACACTTGCACGCAGCCACGCACAGTTTACAATGAGTTTACTCTCTGGCGTGGCAGATTGCGTGCCAGTGCGCGGATCAAATTCGTGCAAGTGTCGAGGTACCTTAACTTTGAAACTTCTAGGTCCAAACAAACCAAGACATGCTCCATTATGTAAAATTACTGCATATATTTAAGTGTTATTTTAGGGTTCCTCAATGTGTCAGAACAGGTCTGAACAAATCTGTCTTCCCAGCCAGGATGAGTCATCAAGGTGGCGGTTTACATGTTCTCTCATTCAGTCATTATCACATTCGGCTGGTAGTGTTTAACTTTCGTAAGTGTGGGACAAGACTGAGACATACGATGCAGCTTCGCCCGAGGAAAAACATATGTTTTATTGTTTGTAAAGTTGTGACTTAACAGCCAAATGCAGACACCGTTAAGCACCTTCAGCATCCACACGCTGGAGAAACGTGGAAAGCTTTGATTTGCCGACGCCTTGGGACGAGAACATGTTGCATTTGAGGGAGCACATAAAGCTCTGGATCTCCACCATCTGTGCACAGCTCTGCCGTCACTGCTCGCCGTCTCTGAATGGCTCTCAAACGCTTCAGAAATGAAAGCGGCGTAAAGCGAGGACGAAGAGGGATGAAGGGCTTAAGAGGGATGGAGACAGCAGAGGGAGCGGGGAGAGGAGATGAAAAGTGAGGCTACGGAGGAGGGTGGACGGAGAGGAATGTCATCTGACCTACCCCCGCCCACACACACACACACACACACACACACACACACACTTCAACCACTGTGGGGGTTAGACAGCCAGACAAAAGAACCTGTCACCGTGCATATACAACACAGTGCAGCCAAATAAACCTGAGCGGCAGAGGGTATAGAGTGTGTGTTTTGCTGTTGTTGTTTGTTTGTTTTTTATTATTTTAGGTCAAGCTAAACCTTCAAACATCCAGGTACCATTATAAATAACCCACCCACCCAGACTGATGTGGGACAGAGGACAGATTTCTTTGACGTTTCTCTTCATCAGTATTGCATAAGAAACTAGCTTCTTTCAGTGTGTGTGTGTGTGTGTGTGTGTGTGTGTGTGTGTGTGTGTGTGTGTGTGTGTTTCTGTTAACATGCGGTTTCAGCTCCAGTGCAGCGGTGGATGATGAGGGGAGGGCCATATCTGGTCCCTCGTTACTAATTGAGCGCAGCACCGGACCCCAAGGTCTGCCGCGCTGGCGTTCACTTAATCCATGGCTGTTTAACGCTGGCTGTGCTTGAGTAATTAAGCAGATAATCTTCAATTAAAGCGAGCTCGACCCCACAACCCCCTCGCCCCATCCTGAAACAGATGGGCTTTGGAGCACACACAAACACACACGCACACCTCCTCTACCCCAGATAAATGGTTCCACTCCCCTGCCGTATAGCCCGGGCGCCACCGTGCTTTATGGCGAGTGCGTGCACATTATCATTTTTTTGTGCTGGACCTCAATATGCCATGCTGCCACATTTTGTTTTTTCAGCCTTGCATGTTTTGTTCAGCAGAGTATGTGGCTACAATCACGCACAAAAGATGAGAAGCAGACGAGGTGAAAACATAGAATATGTTGATTTTTTTAAATGCTTATTAAAACACTCTGGAGTTAACAAACTTGCTGGTGTCGCAAACCGAACGGTCCCCCCTAAAATCGGTCCGCCCTGCCTTCACTGCGCATGCGTCATTACCCGCGGTTCACAGATTAACACCTTGTTTCTGCTTCAACCTGCACTCCAGTCATTATCCATCTCAGCGACAGATATCTGAAGCTTTTTGTATAACAATCATTTCCACATAAATTCAGCATTATTTCATCATTAAAGACGGAGGGAAGCGATCAAAATGCCGTGTGTACACGAGCTGCTAGCTGATGCGTTCACTGCGCGTCGGTCATTTCAAAGCGTCACGGAGTATCGCCTCATTTCTGCTTAAAACGGACTTGTTTCTGCTTAAAACTGACTTAATTTAATTAAATTTATTTAACTTAATTTAATTTAATTTAATTTATTTTCATTTATATGAAAAACACAAAACACAACAGAGTTGCCTCAAGGCGCTTCACACAAGTAAGGTCTAACCTTACTAACCCCCAGTGCAACAGTGGTAAGGAAAAACTCCCTCTGAGGAAGAAACCTCAAGCAGACCAGACTCAAAGGGGTGACCCTCTGCTTGGGCCATGCTACTGACATAAATTACAGAACAATTCACAGAAACAATTCTTAGAATTTGACTTAGATGATTTAAGAGGTTTTATTTTGTCATATGATGGTTATAATCCCATTAACACATTTGATCACTTTGGGTGAAGAGACTCTGTCTTAGACAAGTGGCTGAGCACTGAAATGACGCATGTGCAGTGGAGCCAGGGCAGACCAATTTTAGGGGCGGACCATTCGGTCTGCAACACCGGCACATCTCGATCAATGTTTCATCTATTTCTAATAAATCAGTGATGGAATGTCATAGAGATTTTGTTCAGTGACTTCCAGAAACTACAACTTCATAGCTGTGGTTTTCATCTTCTATTGAGCTCATCCGTCACTCAGAGCCAATACTAGATGCCAGATAATGTCACACGGTCCTGCGTCGTCAGTGTGTTTCTCTTTACAGCTAGTTGCAAGGTGTGTCAGTCTGGTATTCACACTGAAACACATCAATAAACACTCAGAAAATCTGACCGAAAAACAGTTTCACTTTAGTTTAGTCTTCTCCAACAAAGAAAATTGTTGATGAAAACATAGATGGATTATTTTCGCAGGATCACCATGCAACAATTATATATATTTTTTTCAAAGGAGCAGTTATGGATTTTAGCAACGTGAACATCAGAGTTTCCATGACTAAGCAATTTTGTTTATACAATAAGGATTTATTTGGAAAGAGATGATATCCATCAGATAATGGTAAGTGATTTTATTTTTGTACCAGCTGCCTGCTCTGCATCTCCCAGTGGACAGTGCTGCTGCACTGCATGCCATATATTTAAATTTTTGGCATTTCTTTAGACATTGAACGAAAGCTTTTCATATATCACAATATTTTTATGACCCAAAGACTTTGGTAAACCCATTAATAACACCAAAGCAGTTTGCCACATGACTAAATGTGCATTTCATTTCAATATTTTAAGATTTTTCCAAAAACACATTTTCATATGTTCAGCTTTAGAGCCAAATTATATTACCATGACATTTTCACCAGGTGTCCGTAATAACCTAACATTTCCATACATGCAACCAAAACCAAAACAGTTAAGTACAGAAATTAAGTTATGTGCAATAAAATGGAATGACACAGGGAAAAAATATTGAACACATTTACTTAAATGTATTTAATACTTTGTACAAAAGCCTATTTTGGTATTGACAGCTTTAGGATGCCTCCTGTGTGGAGAAATGAGTCACATGCATTGCTCAGGTATGATTTTGGCCCATTCACAGTCTTCAAATTTTAAAGGTTCTGTGGACCTCTCCTATGAGCTCTGATCTTTAGTTCTTTCCATAGATTTTCTATTGGATTGAGGTCAGGTGATTGGCTGCAGGGCCATTCTAGTAGCTTTATTTTCATTCTCTGAAACCACTGAGAGTTTCCTTGGCTGTGTGTTTGGGATCATTGTCTTTCCTAAATGTCCACCCTCAATTCATATTCATCCTCTGTCCAACATCTTGCAAGGTGTACCTGCTCATGACAGGTTTATGGTGAAATGATGTTCTTTCCATCTTCACATTATGGCCCCTTACTGGAACATACAGACGTTTAGAATTCCTTCTGTAACCAGTGACATCAGCATGCTTTGTAACAATAATAATATAGCCTTTACTGTAATTGTACACATACATAAAACAAAATTTGCCCTCTGCATTTAACCCATCATGATTACAGTTAGACACAATCCAACCCTAGAAGCAGTGTGCAGCACAGTCCAGCATCCATAGACCAACTCTAGATGTAGAGATACTGCCTTGGTCATGGGCAGAGAAAGTAGCAGACCCCAAATAAGGGCCCTGTCACTCCTTGACGATTTAGCGTATATAATGTCTATGCTTAGAAATGCACCTGGAGGAGAGAAACCACCAAGGGATTTATTTTAAAATGTTATGTTTCCAGCCACGACAAGGAATTAAGTATTTTCTGATGTTATTTTCCCAAATCAGGCTGCTTTATGTGAATAAGTTTTCTTCAAGCTGCAGTAATGAATCTGACTGATACAAACACGTATGATTAAGACTTTATGATGTTATATTTACTCTGTGTGTAAATGGTTTTAATATTTGAAACAGTCTGTTTGCATGAGGACTGCAGCTTTCAGCCAAACAATGGACAGCATTAATGGATGTATTTTGACTTATCAGTAAAATACAAAAAAGTGTGTCAACAATCGCATAACTTAGTTACAAGTTATGTCCCACTTGTACGGGATGTATGAGTCATATGCTAGCATACGTTGAAAATATTGTGCATGCCCAAAATTTTTCAAGGTACTCGGCGTATTACAAAGTATAGCAGCGTGCTTCAGCGTGCTCTTAACTTATAAAAAAAAACTACCCATAATTTATTAAATGTACACCCCACATATGCCCAGCATTTTAATATGGTCGGCATACACTTGCTAAATAGTCACGGTGGGACAGGGGTGTAAGCATGTTTTTGAAAATAAGGTTGCAAAGCTCTTGAGAGAGCTCTTTGCTTTTACCCATCATGAGATGTTTCTTGAGTGACCTTGGTAATGAGACACTTTTTTATAGGCCATCAGTTGGGACTGAACCAGGTGATATTAATTTGCACTGTCAAGGGGCAGGACTGCTTTCTAATTACTGATAGATTTCAGGTGGTGTCTTGGCTTTCCATGCCTTTTTGCACCTGCCTTCCTTCAGGTGTTCAGTACTTTTTCCTGTGTCATTTGACATTATTACACATAACTTAATTTTTGGGCAGCTATGGTTTGATTTCTTTGTATGTGTGGATTACTTTGGTTATTACTCATATCTGGTGAAAAGTTCATGCCAATAGCACATTTAGAAATATATTTACAGTTACATACACTATCATCATTACAATACACTATCAGTTTTGACCTTGAAATTCAAGCTAAAGGACTGAGTACGGAGTTTGCACTTTTCAGATTTCCCTGTCTAGTTTAGTGCATGTGGAAATATCTAAAGCTCTGTGCAATTCATGGAAACACGTACACCAGAGTGGCTCTAATGTGTTTTTGTGTGTACTGGATTTTAGCAATAGCGACGTGGAAATGCTTTCTATCATTGTGAAATTACAGGAGACAGCAACTCGGAAGAAATCAATAAAATATTTCATCAGGGTACAGTTAAAATGTGATCACAAACTGCACAATTTATTCTGTGAGCCTGAATAATCTCAGAATTCCCTTCACCCAAAAGCGCATACATTTAAGAAGCCTTATGGGAACACAGTGCCATTTCAGCCCCACATTAACGACCCCCACAAGCTTATCAGTGTCGCTAATACTTGCGCGTGTGCCCTCGCTCTCTCTCCCTCTTTCTCTAACCGCGCCTGTTTCCACGACGATAATTAAGCCATCAAAGCATGCAACCATGCCCATCCTCCATCTCTAAGGTGAGAAAACGGGCCCACGTGTCAAGTGGAGCGCAGCCACCCGTGTGTGTCTTTAAAGGGGAAGTCACAAGGGACAGAGGAGCCTGTGTGTGTGTGTGTGTGTGTGTGTGTGTGTGTGTGTGTGTGTGTGTGTGTGTGTGTGTGTGTGTGTGTGTGTGTGTGTGTGTGTGTGTGTGTGTGTGTGTGTGTGCGCGATTGCCACCACAGCTGTGAAGAGCAGCTCTTGCACTATGACGTAATGTGGGTTTGATACCTGCTGCCATATTGGAGAGCTGATGTTCTTTATTCTTTATTCAGCAGCACAGTGACTTAGTGGTTAGCACTGTTGCCTCACAGCAAAAAAAGTTGTGGGTTTGATTCCCACCTGTGGCTTTCTGTGTGGAGTTTGCATGTTCTCCCCATGTTTGTGTGGGTTTCCTCCTGGTGCTCCCATTTCCTCCCACATCTAACGACATGCAGGTTAGGTGAACTGGAAAATTTTTAATTGTCTAGGTCTCCCTTGCAAAAGAGGTCTCGAGGTCACTAGGACTAACTTGGTCAAATTAAAAGTTCTTTTAGATTGTCAATAACCATGGAATTTTTTAAGGCTATTATTGAAACCGTTCTGTTATTGTTATTGTTCTGTTATTGAAACTCGTTCTGTTGCGAGTTGATGGTTTCACCTAATTTTTATAATATTTCTTGGATGTATGACATGTTCATAGTTTGTATTGAAATTTAATTTGTTTTTATGGTGTTTAAATTTTACTGTTGTGTTTTTTTATGTTTTACTAAAGACACCACTTTAAGGATAATCTAAAGGACCAGTTCAAGGCATGAATGTACAAGATTCAGAAAAACAATTATGGAACGTATATTTGAGGAGCGCATCAACGTGGACTTCAGAACGGATGTCATCTAGACTTGCCAGCTAACATGAATGCTGGAAGTGTGGTTTGTGTAATAATGAGCTGTTGTCCAGGGCAGGTTATGTGAACACAGGTTATGTTAAGGTTCATGATAACAATCTTAAGACAGCGAAAGTTGCGAACTTACCAAAGCACTCAGGCAATAACACCTGAATAGTTTGCAAGAAAAACACACAAGATAGCTGTAAAATAGCCTGATCCTACCAACCCAGTCAAAGTGACAGAGTCCATTTGTCACATATACTGAACAACAAAAGAAACAAAAGTTTTTCTACACACAGTAGGGGGAGATTTCCAGTCTACCACAGAGGCACAGATTATAAATAGTGCATTTTAAGTCATGGAAGATGCATTCAAACACAAACACGACTATGGACACTGGCGAGCACCTGGACAGAATTACAGAGGTGTGGCATGTGATTTTGCAAACAATAAAATTAGAAATTTGCTGCATTTTTGCCATTCCACGCCTCGCTGAAACTCTTCGTGAATGCACCATTGGCATGCTGGATGCTGATTTGACAGCACAGAACATAGAAAGACATTTAAGTATTCATGAGTCAACTATCAGCTGGTTAAGCCCCCGTCACAACGGCACTAATGAATGACAACGAAGCCCAAACAAAACAAGAAATATGGGCTTTTGTTGACTTTCGAAGGCATCTTTA
Source organism: Thalassophryne amazonica (assembly GCF_902500255.1). NCBI lineage: Eukaryota > Metazoa > Chordata > Actinopteri > Batrachoidiformes > Batrachoididae > Thalassophryne > Thalassophryne amazonica. Next base: position 28,710,251 of record NC_047117.1, read on the forward strand.
ACCTTCGTTCAGCTTTGTTCCTGCAGCTGCCGCCTTGTCAGATTTTTTTTTTAATCTGAATGAATTAATAACTAAAGCTTCGGCGAGCTGATTGGAACATCGTTGTATCTCTAATGAATCATCCATGTTTAGGGTGAAAAAGCAACTTTTTCATACAGAAACAATAGTATTAAGAATGTTTTAACAACTACCATTGTTATTTACGCATGTTTCAACCATTTGTGGCTGGCCTGCCTGTGCCTGCATGTGCCTGCGTGTGTGCTCGGTTTTATACCCACTTTTGGTCACATCATTGTGATTCGTGAATGATTCTGTTTGATTCTGTTTGAGTTCACTTGATTTGCAGGCTTTTCGGGGATGGGAAAAGTGCACGATATTTCGTTTACCTTTTCTCTGCCATTTTTGACTTTTTATCCTTCGTCCAGCTTTCGCCGTGTGCCATGTGACTGGGGCATTAAGGAGAAGGTTCTGTGAAACAGGGAGGATGCACGACAGACCCATAGAACACTTTTTGGGATATTCTAGATCGTCACGCTTACACTCATATCCCAATACCGAACACTGTTGTTCATCTCCAGAATGTCTTGAGAGAGGAGTGACATGTCATTACTCATTAAGAAATTCAGCATTTAATGGATTCCTTCCGCAGAAGATTAACTGCATTAATTGCATCGCATGGTGGTCATATGCGCTATTGACTGTGATCTATCCAGAACATTACCTTTCTGCTTATTGACTTGATAAACTCAAACACACCTTCACTTACTATTGTATGTGACATCCTGTAGAAAATCTGACAGAAATTTTACTCACAAAGCAATATTAAAATATGCTTGCATTTCTTTTGTTAGTCAGTATATGTTGGACGCTAATGAAGTTGAAGGTTGGTCTCTAGAGTCACCTTAGAGGCCATAAATGTTGAAACGATACAGTTGAGGTGAAGATACAAAGTTACAGATACAGATAAAGATACAGAACTTATATTCTGATAGCATTTTGCTGGTTTTTAAATAGATTTTGGGCTGGAAACCATCAGCTGTATCTGGCAACACTGTTGTTGATGATCATGCTTGAGTACCGCTAGCAGAACATGGATATGTTTGTGAGAAAAAAAATCAGACACATGTACATGTGTGTCAGAGTGGTGGGGGTCAAAAATATTTTTATCTATTAAGGGGGGACGCAGGAAAAGTTTGGGAACCACTGGCTTAGAGGGGTGGGTCAAGACCAGGGTATCCTCGGTTTGATTTTGATACAGGAAAATCACTAAGGTCACTTGGGTAAGGACTTTGATCCCCAAGTTGCTCCTGATGTGTAGTTGAGCCCCTTGCATGGTGTGTGAGGCACAATTTGAGCATCCGTATCACCTGGAAAAACCGCCATAGAAATGCAGCCATTTACCATTTAAGCAAGATTAAACATATTGACACAATATTGTCCAACTCTGAGGATGTTTAACATAAAATCCCAACTATATTTACTATAACTGTTAAAAGCAGCTAAAAATCTGAATTTGCACATTATGGTCCCTTTAAGCAATCTTCGTGTTTTATCTTTTTTTCCCAGCAGTGATAGTCAATTAAACATAAAAAGTCTCGACAGGTCAAACACAAAGCCACATACAAAGGCTTGCTTACAGCAGTTGTGCACACATCATGTGGTAGATTGTGGTCGACTGCTGTTCTTCAGTTGGTGTTCGCGTCCACCGTGCTACTGACAGCTCCTAATGGCGGTGGGGGACCCTGCGTATTTAGGCGGCCATACGCCCGCCATGACACCTGTCTTTCAGAAGCCAATTCCCCCTGATGTTTTCCTGCACTAACCCACCGCCTGCCAACCCCCCCCCCCCCCCCCGCCACCCACCCACCCACACACACACACACACACACACACACACACATACACACACACACACACACACACACACACACACATACGCCACCTCCTTTTTCTCCTTGCTGCCCCCTGAATAGCTGCCGTCTGCTCTCCCTGGCGCAGTGCCCCTGGTGGCAGCACGTGCGTGTTGTATCCCTGTGTAGCGGTACCTGAGGGAGGTAATTACTGAGATGAGCAGCATGAGGGAGGAGGGCTGTGTGTGTGTGTGTCTGTGTCTGTGTGCATCTACACAATGTGTCTGCATCTCCGTACGTAGACGCGGGCCATCATGAGCTCCACACATTAAGCAGGGAAAGATTTATGTTTATATTTCCCACTCTACCCTTCACTCTCCCAGTATTGTTCCTTCCTTTGTTCTATATTCCCTTTATTTCTCTTTCAATCTCCACTTCAACCCTCTCTCCATCTGTTTTTCAACATCCCTCATTATATTATTTCCAATTACTCCTACCAAAGAGGTTATGTTCGTCTGTCAGCAGAATTACTGTCAGACTAATGACAACTAATGGAAGTTGGTGAAAATACCAGTTGTTGTAACAAGAAACTTCTGCATTTTCCAAATTGGAATTTAAATGTGTAATCCATGTACCGTATTTTCCGAAGTATAAGCCATAGGTTTTTGTTAAACTAGTTTGGGGAGGGGGGGTGTCACCCAAGGCCGAAGGTTGATGATCAATTTTGTGATCACATCATCTAATCTGAGCCTGCATGTTCTGGACACTTGGGTGAAGAGAGGGGCAGAGCTGTCAACTGATCACCATGTGGTGGTGAGTTGGATCAGAGGATGGGGGAGGACTTTGGACAGATCTGGTAAGCCCAAACGGGTGAATGGGTGCAGGTGAACTGTGAAGTAGAAATGTCTGGAGGAGACCTCTGGCAGAGCTTTTCTAGCATCCTTGTGGAAGGTGGGGCATTGAGCCAGAATGTGGACACCGGTGGTCAAGGAAGCCGTCGGATTGAAGAAGGAGTCTTTCTGGGATATTTTAATTCGGAGACTCCTGAGGCAGTTGCAAGGTACCAACAGACCTGAAGTGTGGCAGCTTCTGCTGTGAGGGAGGCAAAGGAGCGGGTGTGGCAGGAGTTTGCAGTATCCAAGAAGGACTGCCAGTCTGTGCCGAGGTTGCTTCTGGAGGACCATGCTGCACCTCAGGACAGTTAACAGGGAACCATCCAAGCTGTATACAGTAAGGAAGGAACTCTGTTGACCTCAACTGAGGAGGTAATCAGTCACTGGAAGAGCACTTTGAGGAATTCTTGCATTGACTGCAGCGCCCTCTATATGTACAGGCACAGCTGGAAGCTGATGGGAGATCATCTGGTGGAAGTCACTGAGGTAGTCAAACACCTCCGTAGTGGCAAGGCCCTGGAGGTTGATGAGATCTGTTCAAAAATGCTGAAGGCTCTAGGTGTGGAGGGACTGTTGTGGATGAGATGTCTCTTCAACATTACATGGAGGTCTGGGACAGTGCCAAAGGAGTGGCATACTGGGGTGGTGGTCCCCATATTCTGTTCGGTAGGCTAAGGGTCTCATCACTGCTTTTTGCAGATGATTTGGTCATTTTAGCATCATTACCCTGTGACCTCCAGCACTCCCTGCATCAGTTCGCACCTGAATGTGAAGCGGCTGAGATGAGGATCAGCACCTCTAAATCCAAGGCCACAGTGCTCAGCAGGAAACTGATGAACTATGTACTACAGGTAGGGAATGAGGTCTTTCCCAAAATGAAGGAGTTCAAGTGCCTCGGAGTATTGTTCACAAGCGAGGGGACAATGGAGCATAAGACTGGCAGGAAAATTACATTGCATTTGCTTTACTGTATTGTTGCGACAAAAAGGGAGTTGAGCTGAAAGGAAAAACTCTCTATCTACTGGTCAGTCTTTATGAGGGTTGGATTATGACTGAAAGAAATACATCGCGGGTACAAGCGGCCAAAATGAGTTTTCTTAGGAGGGTGGCCGGTGTCTCCCTTAGGGACAGGGTGAGAAGCTCAGTCAGTTGTGAGGAGCTCGGAGTAGAACTGCTCCTCCTTTGTCTTGAGAGCAGCCAGCTGAGATGGTTTGGGCATCTGGTAACGTTGCCTCCTGCGCATCTGCCGAGGTGTTCCAGGCATGTCCAGCTGGGAGGAGACCCCGGAGAAGACCCAGGACTAGGTGGGAGATTATATTGCACGCTGGCCTGGGAGCGCCTCAGGATCCCCCACACAGAGGTGGCAAATGTGGGCTGGAAAAGAGAATTTTGGGATCCCTTATTGGAGCTGTTGCCCCCACGACCCGATCGTGGATAAGCGGTTGAAGATGAGTGAGTGAGTTTTTATTTTAGTTTCTCCATTGCTGCAGTTCAGCAGTCTGTGTTCATCTGTGTCTGATAACATCTAATATGTTATTCATTGCACATTTGTTGATACATCTTGCTTATTTTTTTATTTAGAAGTCCTTATGGCACACACCACAAGCTGAGGGCTTCCTGCAAAAAGCCACTGTTCACTTCTCCATCAGTGTCCATCTGAAGTCTTCTACTGTCCATACTGCATCAAATAATATCCAATATTTTGTCCATTGCATGTGAATTTGTCCATCTTGTTTATTTGGAGAATTTAACAGCCCTTATGTTAAGTAACAGAACATGGTGTGGCACACATACTACACTGAATTAATATAGGTTGTTAACCTCCCCGCCCTCCACAAAAATAAACAAATAAAATAAAACTTGTTAAAAAGTGAGTTCCACATACAGAAAAAAGTAAGACTTGTATTCTGGTGTGACTTATACTTCAGAAAAGACAGTATCTGTTAATTATCGCTGTCTTTAATACTGTGACCATTTTGGTAATTTAATCAAAGCACAATTCGCTTGTATACCTTAAATACATTCTCAAAATATTGCCATATGTGTATGACAAAGGCAAAAAAGAAATTCGCAGGTCACAATGCTGTTTTAGCCGGTCTGCTCTGTGTCAGCCTGATCCCATCAGATCTCAGAAGCTAAGCATTGCAGCTTCTATCCACGTTGGCGACCCTGTCCCAAGACGGGAGCAGCCGAAATGACAACACACAATGGTCTTTTTAATTAGGCACGTTTTCTCTCAAATTAATCTGTCTCCAGAGATAAACACTATGATTAATCTCGATTGAAAACACATCTGTTTTCTTTATCATATAATTACTTGTGCATCATTGGCTATTCATCATTATAGAATACGGATTTAATGTCACTGTACTCAAACTTAAGGACTCTCCTGTAAACTGATTTTGCTTTCACATCCTAATTCTTGTTTCTTCCACCATGCTCATTTAACATACTCTGCCCACCGACACCCAACAGCACCCTCCATTCTCTTTGTCAATGCAAATTATGGCAAATATACCTTAAAAATAAAACAAGAAGAATACAAAGTAATTTGTACAACAAACCTAAAGTTTTGATAGCTAATCACTTGTTGCTGGTTAACATTAGCAGGTGGATGGATTGGGACCATGCAGATGCAGATGAAGTATCTTGTTCATTCATTCATCATTACATTTTTGAAACCTGTTTACTCCAATTAAGGGTCATGGGGGCTGGAGCCTATCCCAGCAGTCATAGGGTATGAGTAGGGGTACACGATAGACATTACGAGGGGTAGACGGCACATCGGCTGCTGCTGCCTATTGGCGCTGACGAGCCGTGTGTAAATCGGTCATCCAACCCACTCCACTCAGTGCTGTTTTGCAGGCACAGCACATTTAATCCATTCTAACACTCTGAATACTAAAGTGATCTTCACACAGTTTTTTTTTTTATGCAAACGTCACACATGTAGCTATGATACAGGACAAATGGTTCATTGTGTTTTAATATTCATAGTGGGATTAACAATAATAGAATATTATGATATAGCCTAGACTACAGACAGGTATTTTGCAAACACTGTAAACACATACATTATACATAAATACACACACTAATATATGATAGAGAAACAGATAGTGGCAGTAAAATCAATTATTACTAGACAATATATGATTAGGCTATATATAAATCTTTATATAAATATATAAAGTATATATAAGTATATAATATATATACCAAATACTGACTACTTTATATTTCCATATAAGTAGTCAGTATTTGGTATATATATATATATATATATATAATAGATAATAGATAATGTTATACATCAGAGAAAAGCATAATATATATGAATCATATATAGAGTGTCAATATCATTCATACATAAATATAAAAAATATATATATCTGAAAATGATAATATATAAATCACATAGCGTATCAATATACTTCATATCAGGACAGAGAGAGAAAGGCTGTACAAAGCAGGGAGAGAATAAAATGTTCAAGTTCAAGTTTATTCAGTTCAAGGAAACTTTGCAACAAAATAAAACTAAACAGAATGAATGTAAATTGTCAAATTAACACAAGAACATGATGTCCCGCCCCAAACCATATTTACACATGTACAAACTTGTTCATGAAAGTTTTCCAGCTAAAAACCCTAAAAGATAGAGGTGGGTGGATCGATCCTAATATCGATAATATCGATACCAATGCTGGTATTGATATTGAACGATCCTCGTGTAAAAAGATCGATACTCAGGCTTTTTTTTCTCTCCAGCACGCACTGACTGCTGCGTACACAGATTCATCAAAGTCTACTCTCTGTCTGTAAGGGCAGCGCTGCGCTATGTCACACAACATGGAGCAGTGCACCCTCCCCCCTCTGGTCTTTTGTTGTTGCACAGTCACGTGGCTCAGCGGCGCCAGCCAATTTTGTTGTGGTGTGTTAATTTTGTTGTGTTGTGGTTTGTCAGCCCTGTAGCTCAGGAAATTTTGTTTTAAGTTGTGTTGAGTGATTTTTTTTAAACAAAAATGTTGATTGTGATAATAAAGTATTTTGTTGTCACGTACAATGTTTGGCGAAATTCTATCCTAGGTCTTTTGGATCTTTTGGATCTATGAAGCTTAAATATGAAAAAGTATCAGTATCGATATCAGCGATACTGGGCCTGTATTTACTTGGTATCAGATCAATACCAAAATTCCCAGTATCGCCCACCTCTACTAAAAGAGGCCTGTATACAGAGCTCTCTGCAGCTCTCAGCACCTTCTTATAATACTACTAATAACAATACATTCTGTTTATATAGTGCTTTAAACAGTGCTAAAGACACTTTACAGAACAGAGAAAATAACAAAGAACAAAGCAACTTTATTATAGAAAGATAAAAAATATAAATAAACAAGAATATAAAGAAAAACCTTCACTGTGCCCTGTGATAGAATCACGATGACCGGTCCAAGATGACTGCCGCATTTCTCCCAGCCCAGCAGCCAATGTGGCGTCTACCCTTTATAATGTCTATGGGGTGCACTCTGGACAGGATGTCAGCCTGTCACAAAATCTGCATTAAATTTGTTGAGTGAGGTCTGGAGAGGAGGCTTGCTAAATCCACCATCCCAAGAGGCATATTTCAAATTCATTCATTCATAGGGTGAAGTCTATCACCACAAATTAAACTGAAATTTTTGATCACCAAACTGATGACTTATGCATTAAGAACTGAAGTGCACCAGGTGGGCAACACACTGTTACTGAGAAAACAGACTCCAGCGAGATGATGTCTGTTGAGTAAATGGACCAACTTGCCAGAGCGTGCAAGGGACAGTAGCCACCATCTCTCCCTGATGTGAAGCAGTGATACACAGAAGTGAAAGTTTGTGTTTTTCTTTGACTCCTGATTTTTATAACATTTGATAGCTACTTTATTGCATTAAGATATATATAAAACCATCCATTTTACACCCTGGACAGGACGCCAGTCTATAGCAGGGTCACATATAGACTGACAAACACATTCACACCTGCACACACACTTACGGTCAATATCAAGTTTCCAATTCATTTAACCCACATGGCACAGTGGATTAGTGGTTACCACTGTCACCTCTCAACGAAAAGGTTGTGAGATTGCTCCCCACCTGGTGCCTCTCTGTGGGGAGTGTCCTCTGGCTTCCTCCCACATTCAAAGGCATGCAGGTTAAGAGAATTAGGTGAAGTATCTTGTCCAAGGTCACAAATTGGCCAGGAATTGAACAGTGGTCTCTTGAGTGGTAGCCTAACTTGTAACACACAGATCCACCTGTGAATTGGTGATCGACGTTTGAGATATACTTGTTTTTATATTATTTACGACTTTCCAGACTGTAAAAAAAATGAGTTTGGGCTGCTGATGTGGTGATAACAAAGCAAATTTGTAGTCAGCCGGCAATAATCCTGAAGGAGACGGAGACATAACCTTTGTCTCAGGGAAACCAGATATACGACCCAAACGAGCGTCAAGGATTATACACCCAGGTCTTGCTGTTAGATGAAAGGGGGGGGGGGGGTGACCGTAGAATAATTTCAGCCTCTTTCCCTCCCTTGAGACCACATGCTGTCTGAGTCCAACCACCCCTCTCCTCCTCCCCCTCTGTTCCCCCCTCTCACCCCCACTCATCTCCACCTCTGCCGCCAATCCGCCAACTGCCTGCTGTTGCCGGATGTCTCTTCTCCTCCTCAGCGCAGTGGGAGAGAGGCGGCAGTGTTGTTGATGGCAGGGGGCGGGGACTACAGAAACTAGAGTCAGATTCCTGATCTGCTGGAGCTAAGTGCTGCAGCAAATCATCGGCGCATTAGGAATATGGGCAATTAGCACCGTGGCACATCCCTGCAGACACACTTGTGCCTGCACGCTTGCGCACATGTGCACAAAAACAATGAAAATGTGACTGCACATAAGCATGCAGATGTGAAAGTCATCTATAGGCATCTAGAGCTGGAGAATATTTGTCATACGCTCATTTGAGACGATATTTAAAAGTTATCGCTGCAATAATCAACAGGCTTTTAGCGGGTGCTGCACGCTGATAATTCACCTCAGCGCCCACATCAGAAAGAAATACACATTAAATATGACAGTTTAATCTGTGAACATGTTTACTGTGTTCATCCTCAAACAATAAATCCATGTACAGCGTTGAGGTGTGAAGATGAAGATGCAGAGCAGTAGTTGCTGTTCCACCTTAAGAAAGGTACCTTAAAAGATTATCTCGGTTATTTCACCACCATTGAGCCGGCACTAATAGTCCAAGGCAGATATTGAAGAGCAGTGCAGGGCCGCAGAGATCTATTAGAAATTCCCATCTACGCACCTCATACATATTGATTTCTGACACCAAGCAGCAATGAAAGGCCCAGGGGAATAATATATTTAGCAGGGTTTGCAGTGAGGAGGTCACAGAGTGCATAAAGATTAGAAGCCCAGACCACTGACAGCACAATGTGCGAGCCCAAATTGTAGACACACAGACATGCTCTTGTGCATGCACCCAGCCACACTAAGATAAAGATGCACACATTTATACGTGCACTGTATACTCACGTGCAAAGCGGTCATATTGCATCAGATGATGGTGGAAAAGGGCAAAGTGCAGTCAATGTGGTTTTTCTTTTAATTTGTTACCTCTCACTGGGTGAAAAAACTGCACCAACATATGTACACTTTGTTTTATATATATATATATATATATATATATATATATATATATATATATATATATATATATATATATATATATATATATATATATATATATATATATATATACACAATGAGGAAAATAAGTATTTGAACACCATGCTTGGAATTATTAAAAAAAATCATACATTGTGATTTCCGGATTTTTTTTTTTTTTTTTAGATTATGTCTCTCACAGTGGACATGCACCTAAGATGAAAATTTCAGACCCCTCCATGATTTCTAAGTGGGAGAACTTGCAAAATCGCAGGGTGTTCAAATACTTATTTTCCTCACTGTATATATATATATATATATATATATATATATATATATATATATATATATATATATATATATATATATATATATATATATATATATATATGTATGTATGTATTGAAATGTGGTCAGTGTTGCCACAGTAACTGAAAAATGACCTTATTAGTTACTCTATACAGTTACTTAATTAGCAGCTGCAGAGAACTTGTCAACAGCTGCTGAATGTAACCAATAAAGTATTATTATTTATTATTACTTATTTTTAAGACTGAGTACTCACAAAAGTAAATATTAGTTACTTTGCTGATTACTCAATCTTAAGAGTAACAATGTTAGATTACTTGTTACCTTATTAGTTACATTACTTATTAGTTACAAGTTGTCGACAGCTCCTAAAAAAGTAACTGCATAAAGCTGCTAATGAAGTAACTGTATAAAGTAACTCAAAAAGTAATTGAAATAGTAACATTTCAAAGTAACTGTGGCAACACTGGATGTGGCAACTTATCTCATAACACAGTTTAATTGACTAACCATGTGTTTTAACTCTCATATTTCATAGTCAAAGTTAGGAATCTGCATCACAGATGGCAGTAGAGTTTCTAGCCAGATTGTTTAATAAAATCTTGAAAAGTGAAAGGATGCCTGAATAGTGGAGATGAAGTGTGCTGGTTCCTATTTTCAAGAACAAGGGTGATGTGCAGAGCTGCAGTAACTACAGAGGCATAAAGTTGATCAGCCACGGCATGAAGTTATGGGAAAGAGTAGTAGAAGCTAGGCTTAGAAAACAGGTGAACATCTGTGAGCAGCAATATAGTTTCATGCTGACAAAGAGCACTACAGATGCAATGTTTGCTCTGAGAATACTGTTGGAGAAGTACAGAGAAGACCAGAGTTACACTGTGTGTTTGTGGACTTAGAAAAAGCTTATGATAGAGTGCCAAGAGAAGAGCTGTGGTATTGTATGAGGAAGTCTGGAGTGGCAGAGAAGTATGTTAGGGTAGTGCAGGACATGTACAAGAATAGTGTGACGGCAGTGAGATGCGCAGTAGGAATGACAGACTCATTCAAGGTGGAGGTGGGATTACACCAAGGATCAGCTCTGAGTCCTTTCTTGTTCGCAATGGTGATGGACAGGTTGACTGATGAGATCAGACAGGAGTCCCCATGGACTATGATGTTTGCAGATGACAATGTAATCTGTAGTGGGAGTAGAGAGCAAGTTGAGTCTAGTCTGGAGACGTGGAGATATGCTTTGGAGAGAAGGGGAATGAAAGTCAGTAGAAGCAAGACTGAGTACATGTGTGTGAATGGGAGGGAGCCCAGTGGAATAGTGCAGTTACAAGGAGTAGAAGTGGTGAAAGTTGATGAGTTTAAATACTTGGGGTCAACTGTTCAAAGTAATGGAGAGTGTGGTAGAGAGGTGAAGAGGAGAGTGCAGGCAGGGTGGAGTGGGTGGAGAAAGGTGGTAGGAGTGATTTGTGACTGAAGAATATCAGCAAGAATGAAGGGGAAAGTTTAGAAGACAGTAGTGAGACCAGATATGTTGTACGGTTTAGAGATGGTGGCACTAACAAAAAGACAGGAGATAGAGCTGGAGGTGGCAGAGCTGAAGATGTTGAGGTTCTCTTTGGGAGTAATGAGAATGGACAAGATTAGGAATGACCATATCAGAGGGACAGCTCAGGTGGGACGGTTTGGAGACAAAGTCAGAGAGGCGAGATTGAGATTGGTTGGACATGTGCAGAGGAGGGACCCAGGGTATAGGGAGAAGGATGCTGAGGATGGAGCCACCAGCAGGAGGAGAAGAGGGAGGCCAAAGAGGAGGTTCATGGATGTGCTGAGAGAGGACATGCAGGTGGTTGGTGTGACAGAGGAAGATAGAGAGGACAGGGTGAGATGGAAATGATTGATTAGCTGCGGTGACCCCTAACGGGAACAGCCGAAAGAAAAAGAAGTCACAGTACAACAGTGTAGCATCATTAATATTCATGATGCTGGTCAGCACTCTAGTCTACAGTGTGTCGCGCAGAGGTGGCCACAGTTCAGCTAGTCAGCTAACAGCTAATTAGTGAAGCTATCGTTTTAGTTATCAGACTAGCTGTTCAGCTAACTTTGCATACCATTAGCAAACCAAGTTGCTTCCACTAAATTGAGTTATTTTTACATCACATTTTTTGAATAAAGATTGAAATGGTTTCAGTTTACTGTAATTCATAAAATCACGTTTGTTCCTGTTAACGCTTAGACACTAAAACAATAAGCAAATTCAACACATCATGCAAAGGGCATAAACATCACCTCAAGTTGCTGGAGGAGCAGGAATAAACCTGTTAATTAGATTATTCAAATTATTGTTCATGTAATTTTTATTTGCTAAAATTACTTAATCGTTTAATACTTTCTGTCCTGTGGACAAACTGTATGTTGAATTGAAACTACTTTTTATTGCATTTTTTCATTTAATTACTTATGGACAGCTTGACCATCATTTTTGGGAACAACCATGTGTACTCATCAATATATTAAAATAGTTCTTTAGGTCTATTTTTCAGGGTTTTAGAATAAAAAAAAAACATCCTAATAACATAATAAAATGATGGGTTATCTGTAACTTTAAATGTTTTAGCAGTTTATCGGTTTAGTGTCATCACAGTTAACTTTTCAGTTAGCAGATTAGCCATAATCAAAGCCAACATTTAAGTCAGGTGTGCCCCCAATGGTGTGGCATCCTATTTGAGCATTGCCAAAAATTGCATGATTGCACACTTAGAAAGGTAAGGGTAGGTTTGGTTGTGGTAGATTGAAGATAATAACAGGGTGGGCACATTAAGCATTTTAAGAACACCATCAAGGCCTTTTTGAAGAGTTTTGACATTGATCCCACCACCTAAAAACCTATCGTACGGTCATTCCCTCTGTCAAAGCTGCATCAGCAAGTGTGTCTATGTTCAGGATGACAGAGGCCCAGAAGAATCATGAGCAACATAAATCCTGGACAGTCCCTCCTGTTTTCTTGTCCGAGTACCCAGTCTTGGTGCCATTTCATGATACCATCACGAAAAGCACCCACTGTCATGGTGGGGAGCACGAAATGCTGGGGTGATGCGGGGGGGGGGGGGCCTGTGGTGGGTATAGGGTTAGGGCAACCCAGTCTCACGGCAGTTCGTACGACTGGGTTAGGAGAAGTACATTAATCTATGGGTTCATGATGGGGATTCAAAAATGGGGTGTTTTTCGTACTGGTGGCACAAATTTATTTTGTAACGAGGGCACAAAATGTGGAGTGAAGGGGGGTGTCATGGTAAACATTTGGGGAGGTACACACTTACACTATGGTTATGGTTAGCGTTAGGAGAAGGGAAGGATTATAAATAGCAAAATAAAAAAGTGTCACAAAAAGCGGGCGCTTTTCATCAGGGGGGCACAAAAAAAAATATGTGAGAGCAGGCTGGGTTAGGGTTAGAGGAAGGGAGAGGGCTAGGTTATGGTTATGACAGGAGCACAATAAAAAGCACAAGACTGGGCTAGTCCGAGCAGACCACTTGTGCCTGAACTACGGAAGAGTTTTCTGGGCATGTATCAGACTGATCTGTCCTTGATCATTGTCAAAAATGACACACAAACTACAATCACAACAGTCGATACTGTGTTACTGTGTTATGTCTCAGGTTTGCATGCACGCTTGGAAAGTGGGGCATGGTTCAGATATTGGTTCAGTTGCAATTTTAAATTGCTAAATTAGATACTGTTGCCACTTTAAGAGACTTGCCACAGAATATTACCTTTTACAGTGCTCATAACTAGAGGTGGGCGATACGGGGAATTTTGGTATTGATCCGATACCAAGTAAATACAGGCCCAGTATCGCCAATATCGATACCGATACTTTTCATATTTAAGCTACATAGATCCAAAGGATCCAGAAGACCTAGGATAGAATTTCGCCAAACATTGTATGTGACAACAAAATACTTTATTATCACAATCAACATTTTTGTTTAAAAAATATCACTTAACACAACTTAAAACAAAATCTCCTGAGGTAGAGGGCTGACAAACCACAATACAAGGTTGCGCTGCTCTGTGTTGTGTGACACAGCACAGCGCTGCTCTTACAGACAGAGAGTCGACTTTGATGAATCTGCGTGCGCAGCAGTCAGTGCGTGCGGGAGAAAAAAAAAGCTTGAGTATTGATCTTTTTACACAAGGATCGTTCAATATCAATACCAGCATTGGTATCGATATTAGGATCGATCCGCCCACCTCTACTCATAACACCACGTTGTGTTGTTGTTCTTTGTGGCATTCATGAAAGGGCTGAACTCTTTTCTGAAGTCTTCCTCTCATTGTGTCGATGGTTCTGTATGCATCTAACTTGGTTTACTCTCTTCCCATGAGCATTTTGCATTTTTGTTGGAGTCCTACATTCTTGAAAAGGAGATAGTGGAGGTGGTGTGGTGTTGACAGGAGTGACTCCTCGATGAGCTTGCCCAGGTTAAAGGGTAATTGCTTCATAGGGGACCAGACTGCCAAAAGCGAGCAAGGGACCTGCGAGAGAAATGGATCAACTCCACCACGAGAACGTTTAACGCCACATCCCCATCCACCCTCTCTGTTTTCACATAGCTTCTAACTGCTGCATGCCCAACGGCATTGCCATCACTGCTTCTTTTTCCTTGCTCTTACCTCCTCCTTCTTCAAAGTGCCACTCGGCAGACTCTTCGGAAATTACATTCACTCAGGGTTTAGGCAATTTGACCAAATGCAGGGTCTGCACGTAAGGATAGGGAAGGGAAAGAGAGGGTGGTTTGGACTGCAGGATGTGCCTTGGGGGAGCTAGAATGAAATTACCATCTCAACAGCTGAAGCACCACACAACTGTGGCAAACCACAGAAGTGAAATAGGGATTATCTGATTTAGGAGGTGATAAAAGTGACAAAAATGGACCCAAGTTCTCACCAAACTGTTGTAGAGAAATTTGCTGTGCTAGTTATCTACACCAGTGGAGAATGACAGATATAGTTAGGCCCATAAGTAACTAGACAGTGGCAATTTTTGTAATTTTGCCTCTGTACAGAATCACAGTGGAGCTGAAATGAAATAAACCAAGATGTGATTGTAATTTAAGATGTTATCTTTAATTCAAGGAGTTTAACACAAATATTGCATTAACCATTTAAGAACATAGGAAGGAACAATTGGAGCACCCAGGGCTGATTTCATCACAAATAAAAACTAAATCACAGATAACTAACCTGTTTGTGCCCATCTTTATCCATTTTTCATTGATTAAATGTGTTCTTTGTAATTTAATTTAATTTCAGGTGGTCGCTTAACCAACATTCTTCAAAATAAGAGGTGGGCTGATGCTCGGCCCAGGACCCTTTTGCTCCCATTTTTCACAAGCTGAACTCGCAGATATAAAGCATCTTCTATATATTCAAAAGAGCTACTTCTCTCAAATATTGTTACAAATCTGTCTAAATCGGTGTTAGTGAGCACTTCTCCTTTGCGGAGATAATCCATTCCACCTCACAGGTGTGGCATATCAAGCTGCTGATTGGACAGCATGATGATTGCACAGGTGCAATAATCTGGTGCAATAATAAGGTTGACACACACACTCTTTTCGTCACAATATCACGAACCAATAGATTAATGTATATTTCGTGCTGCTGAATCACGACTTGTCATGAGACCACGTTGGAAATATACAATGATTTGGCTAAACTTCATCTCTCTTACCCGTGCATACAACCCCTGGCAAAAATTATGGAATCACCGGCCTCAGAGGATGTTCATTCAGTTGTTTAATTTTGTAGAAAAAAAGCAGATCACAGACATGACACAAAACTAAAGTCATTTCAAATGGCAACTTTCTGGTTTTAAGAAACACTATAAAAAATCAAGAAAAAAGATTGTGGCAGTCAGTAATGGTTACTTTTTTAGATCAAGCAGAGGAAAAAAATATGGAATCACTCAATTCTGAGGAAAAAATTATGGAATCACCCTGTAAATTTTCATCCCCAAAACTAACACCTGCATCATATCAGATCTGCTCGTTAGTCTGCATCTAAAAAGGAGTGAACACACCTTGGAGAGCTGTTGCACCAAGTGGACTGACATGAATCATGGCTCCAACACGAGATATTTCAATTGAAACAAAGGAGAGGATTATCAAACTCTTAAAACAGAGTAAATCATCATGCAATGCTGCAAAAGATGTTGGTTGTTCACAGTCAGCTGTGTCTAAACTCTGGACCAAATACAAACAACATGAGAAGGTTGTTAAAGGCAAACATACTGGTAGACCAAGGAAGACATCAAAGCGTCATGACAGAAAACTTAAAGCAATATGTCTCAAAAATCGAAAAATGCACAACAAAACAAATGAGGAACGAATGGGAGGAAACTGGAGTCAACGTCTGTGACCGAACTGTAAGAAAACGCCTAATGGAAATGGGATTTACATACAGAAAAGCTAAACGAAAGCCATCATTAACACCTAAACAGAAAAAAAAACAAGGTACAATGGGCTAAGGAAAAGCAATCGTGGACTGTGGATGACTGGATGAAAGTCATATTCAGTGATGAATCTCGAATCTGCATTGGGCAAGGTGATGATGCTGGAACTTTTGTTTGGTGCCGTTCCAATGAGATTTATAAAGATGACTGCCTGAAGAGAACATGTAAATTTCCACAGTCATTGATGATATGGGGTTGCATGTCAGGTAAAGGCACTGGGGAGATGGCTGTCATTACATCATCAATAAATGCACAAGTTTACATTGATATTTTGGACAATTGAAAGGATGTTTGGGGATGATGAAATCATTTTTCAAGATGATAATGCATCTTGCCATAGAGCAAAAACTGCGAAAACATTCCTTGTCAACGAGCAGATCTGATTTGATGCAGGTGTTAGTTTTGAGGATGATAATTTACAGGGTGATTCCATAATTTTTTCCTCAGAATTGAGTGATTCCATATTTTTTTTCCTCTGCTTGGTCTAAAAAAGTAACCGTTATTGACTGCCATAATATTTTTTTCTTGATTTCTTATAGTGTTTCTTAAAGCCAGAAAGTTGCCATTTGAAATGACTTTAGTTTTGTGTCATGTCTGTGATCTGCTTTTTTTCTACAAAATTAAACAACTGAATGAACATCCTCAGAGGCCGGTGATTCCATAATTTTTGCCAGGGGTTGTAGATAGAGTAACTCAATACTTATGAACATGTGATTTCTTAGTTTTTATTTTTAATAAAATGGCAAACATTTCAAAAAAATCTGTTTTCATGTTGTCATTATACGGTGTTGGGAGGAAGCCGGAGCACACTCCCCACAGAAAGGCCCCAGGTGAAGGAACAATTCCAGCCATTAAGCCACCATACCATGCAGGCTAGGTGAATTGGAAACTTTAATGTGTTTGTCAGTCTTTATGTGGCCCTCTGATAGACTGGCGTCCTGTCCAGGGTGTTAAATGGATGGCTTTATATATGTGTAAATATAATAAAGTAACTATCAAATGTTATAAAAATTAGGAGTCATGGAAAAATACAAACACTTTAGTGTCACTGCTTCACCTCAGGGAGCATTGGTGGCTGCTGTCCCTTCAAGACTGAAATTATTCTACAGTCACCCCCAACCCCCAACTTCCTCAACTAACAGCAAGACCTGGGTGTATAATCCTTGGAGCTTGTTGGCTGGTATATCTGGCTTCCCTGAGACAAGGTTTTATGTCTCTGTCTCCTTCAGGAATGTTGCCTGCTGACCACAAACTTGCTTGTTATCACCACTTCAGTAGCCCAAAGACTCATTGTTTAAGTCATGTTTTTATAGTCTGAAAGTCATAAATAATATAAAAACAAGTACATCTCAAATATCGATCACAAGTTCACAGGTGGATCTGTGGGTTACAAGTTAGGCTACCACTCAAGAGACTACTGTTCAATTACTTGCCAGTTTGTGCCCTTGGACAAGATACAACCCCAATTCCAATGAAGTTGGGATGTTGTCCATCCATCCATCCATTTTATTCCGCTTTATCCGGAGTCAGGTCGCGGGGGCAGCAACTCAAGCAAAGCCGCCCAGACCTCCTGATCCACACACACCTCCCCCAGCTCCTCCGGGGGAACCCCAAGGCGTTCCCAAGCCAGCCAAGAGATGAAATGTAAATAAAGAGAAATGTAAATTAAAAACAGAATACAATGATTTGCAAATCCTCTTCAACCTGTACTCAATTAAATACACCACAATGACAAGATATTTATGTTCAAACTGATAAACTGTTTTGGTTTGTTGAAAATATTTGCTTATTTTGAAATGGATGCCTGCAACACATTTCAAAAAAGCTGGGACAGTGACACAAAAGACTGGAAAGTTGATGAATACTCAAAGAACACCTGTTTGGAACATTCCACAGGTGAACAGGTTAATTGAAACAGGTGAGTGTCATGATTGGGTATAAAAGGAGCATCCTCAAAAGTCTCAGCTGTTCACAAGCGAAGATGGGGCAAGGATCACCACTTTGTGAACACTGCATGAAAAAATAGTCCAACAGTTTAAGAACAAATGTTTCTCAATGTTTCAAATTGCAAGGAATTTAGGGATTCCATCATCTACAGTCCATAATATAATCAGAAGATTCAGAGAATCTGGAGAATGTTCTACACGTAAGCGGCAAGGCCGAAAGCCAACATTGATGCCCGTGTCCTTCGATCCCTCAGGCGGCACTGCACTAAAAAAACCGACATCATTGTGTAAAGGATCTTACCACGTGGGCTCAGGAACACTTCAGAAAACCATTGTCAGTTAACACAGTTCATCACTACATCTACAAGTGCAAGTTTAAAAGTCTACCATGCAAAGTCAAAGCCATACATCAACAACAGAAACGCCGCCACCTTCTCTGGGCCCGAGCTCATTTGAAATGGACAGACGCAAAGTGGAAAAGTGTGCTGTGGTCTGATGAGTCCACATTTCAAATTGTTTTTGGAAATCAAGGACGTCATGTCCTCCGGACAAAAGAGGAAAAAGACCATCCAGATTGTTACCAGCACAAAGTTTAAAAGCCAGCATCTGTGATGGTATGGGGGTGTGTTAGTGGCCAAGGCATAGGCAACTTACACATCTGTGATGGCACCATCAATGCTGAAAGGTACATCCAGGTTTTGGAGGAACACATGCTGCCATCAAATCAAACGTCTTTTCAGGGACATCCCTGCTTATTTCAGCAAGACAATGCCAAGCCACATTCTGCATGTGTTACAACAGTGTGGCTTCGTAGTAAAAGAGTGCGGGTACTAGACTGGCCTGCCTACAGTCCAGACCTGTTGCCCATTGAAAATGTGTGGTGCATTATGAAGTGCAAAATACGACAACGGAGACCCCGGACTGCTGAACAACTGAAGTCGTACATCAAGCAAGAATGGGAAAGAATTCCAACTACAAAGCTGCAACAATTAGTGTCCTCAGTTCCCAAATGCTAATTGAGTGTTGTTAGAAGGAAAGGTGATGTAACACAGTGGTAAACATACCACTGTCCCAGCTTTTTTGAAACGTGTTGCAGGCATCCATTTCAAATGAGCAAATATTTGCACAAAAACAATAAAGTTTATCAGTTTGAACATTAAATATCTTGTCTTTGTGGTGTATTCAACTGATTATAGGTTGAAGAGAATTTACAAATCATTGTATTCTGTTTTTATTTACATTTTACACAACATCCCAACTTCATTGGAATTGGGGTTGTACTTCACCTAATTCACCTAACCCTGCATGCCTTTGAACATGGGAGGAAGCCAGAGAGTACTCCCCACAGAAAGGCACCAGGTGGGGAGTGATCTCACAACCTTTTTGTTGAGAGGCAACAGTGCTAACTACTAACCCACTGTGCCATGCAGGTTAGGTGAATTGGAAACTTTTGACTGTATGTAGGGGTGTGTGCAGGTGTGAATGTGTTTGTGAGCCTATATGTGATCCTCCGATAGACTGATGTCCTATCAAGGGTGTAAAATACAAACACTTTAGTGTATCACCGCTTCACCTCAGGGAGCGCTGGTGGCTGCTGACAAGTTGGTCTGACAAGTTGATCCATTTACTCAACAGACATCCTCTCGCTGGAGTCTGCGTTCTCAGTAACAGTGTGTTATGCACCTGGTGCACTCCAGTTATTAATGTATAAGTCAATCAGTTTGGTGATTGAATTTCAATTTAATTTATGGTCATAGACTCCACCCTATGCACAAAGGGATTTTTAACTGTGGTTTTCCGTCCTTGTTACTACACAGTGAGTGAATTTGCAAAATGCTTCCAGGGATGGCCCCCTCCCCAGACCTCCCCAACAAATTTATTGCAAATTTCATCAGTTTGACAATAGAATTTCAACTTTGTTTGAGCCCAGAGTGGTCCTGGACTACACGCCATGTTCAAAGGTTTTAGGCCAGTTATGTTGACACCACACTGCACAGGAGCTCAGTTCAGACGTGTATTACTTTACAGTCTATTCCCCTTCACGCACACCCCAGTGACCTAATCATTCAACAGCTTTAGCTCCATGAGAAAAATTGGTGATTTTAGCTGCAAAACTGAGAGGGATGATGTGGAACAAGACAGCCTAGGCAGTTTCCTAATGTGCCAAGAGGTAGATTGTCACTACAGATAAAGGGGGTGAGGAGCAGGTGCCAAAGAAATAAAAAAAAAAGAAAAAGATAACAAAATTATTTAATTTCAGGTATTTATGCAATTAATGGCCACTGGGCCAAAACCTTGTAATGTGCCATTGCCTTTAATAGGCAAAAAGATTCTTGGATGCCACTTGAATGACTGTGTCAAACAATGGTTACTTAGGAAGATTAAGATGAGCATTCACTTGCATTCTGAGGGAGCATCAACTAGGACATTTTGGACATGTTTCTCTGGACATAATCCAGCATGCAGTTGTCTCAGCATTGAGGACCACAGCGTTGGAGAGGGCCAGCGGGCGTCCACATTTAAGCTGACTGTGACAGATAGATGGCTACATTCAAGAGGTGGGGATGGACGAGTTGTGAATCCAAGGCGGATGGATGCTGTGTAATGTGGCAACAGTGCATACTCACCAATGTGACCTGATGATAAATATGGAAAAGCATCTACCTTCTGACCATCTGCTGCTAACACTGTGGTTCATTAATTTGTTCAATCTTCTGTAGGTGAAACTACTGGAATTCCTTATGTTCTAGTGTAGTTTGCATTGGTATGAAAAAGCATGCTTTGGTTTATAACGTGGAAGTATTATACCAAAGTTTAAAATTGCTTTACCATTTAAATCATTAAACAGACTTGATCCCTCTTGTTAAATTTTTGCAGCATAAAACACCACTTCAAATGCTAAGGTCTCAACATGGGGCCTCCTTTCAATTCTGAAAACCCATTTTCCATTTATAGTCAGTGAATACGTATTATTCTGTTCTAGTGTTTGTTAAGAATAGAAGACAGTGGGCCAGATTCACTAATTAGAGAAAATAAAGGTGAGGCCAAAATTTCAAATAGGTTCTTTTGATCTACAACCAGTTAATTTTAAAAATACCTAATGCAATCTAAGAAGTGCAATTACGTGTAATGTCACCAACAAGCGCACTTGATAAGGGAGGTAATCTACAGGTGATGGCAGTTGTAATCTGACAAACATAATTTTAGGATTCAAGCATGTTGAAGGACACCATCAAGCAGTCACTCACTGGAGACCAAGTAATGGAGCTTGATGGAATTAATTG
Organism: Thalassophryne amazonica; assembly: GCF_902500255.1. Lineage (NCBI taxonomy): Eukaryota > Metazoa > Chordata > Actinopteri > Batrachoidiformes > Batrachoididae > Thalassophryne > Thalassophryne amazonica. The sequence continues at coordinate 28,731,744 of NC_047117.1, forward strand.
GCTGGAACATGTGTCTCAGGAAAGTTCCTCAAAAGATAAATGACTAGGCTACATACATAAAAAGGCAGGAGCCAGTTATTAAGACTGGCATTCACAAAGATAATATATTTTATTTTCAACACGTTAAACATCAAATGCTGCCCACAGATCAGACCTGGAGTTGGTGAAACTGACCACCTGGCTTAGACATTAAATGCACCACGTTTGAGTCAATCCTGGAATTCACCCTCCCATGGCATTAGTGTGCAATTACTCCAGGAGCTCAGTATTAAAAGACACATTGCTGAATGGGACCTAAGGCGACACCAGGATGTCATTGGTACTAGGTCTCTTCAAAGGATCCATGGCCACCTGTGGACTGACTTCATGTCAAATGAATGGTTAATTAGGGAGGCTCAGATGAGGAGTATTGCTTAACTTGTGAGGGAACATCACCTACAACATATTGACGTGTTTTTTGCGCTTGATCCAGTGTGCAGGTGCCTCAGTCATGAGGAACCCAGCTACTGAAGAAAGCCAAGAGGATGTCGATGTTTCACCTGGCTATGGAAGACAGTTTGGTACATCTGAGAAATTGGGGATGGATCATTTGTCTGCTTTAGTGGTTACCATCCAGGGCCCAAGACATATCTGTAAAGACAATGGGGGAAGGTGATGGTCTAGTGGTTAAGTGTTGGGCTTGAGACCAGAGGATCGTCGGTTCAAGTCCCAGCCTGACCGGAAAACCACTAAGGGCCCTTGGGCAAGGTCTTTAATCCCCTAGTTGCTCCAAGTGGGCACCTTGCATGGCAACAGCCTCACATCAAGGTGAATATGAGGCATTGATGTGTAAAGTGCTTTGAGCGTTTGATGCAGATGGAAAGCGCTATATAAATGCAGTCCATTTGTAAAGTGGTGGATTCTGTAATATACGGCACTAATGCATGAGTGAACTAGGATTTGGTAATGTCTGCTTAATATGAAAACTATGATATCTACAGTAAAAACACCGGGACGGACACAGTTGGCGCTGGGGGGTACCGGGGCGCTAGGGGGCGCTATAGCTCCCCCTGGATTAGTCACAGCACCCCCAAGAAAATAATTCCTCATTTATTATTTTAAGTTAATTTCATTCCATGTTTTAAGGCCTTGTCCACACTGAAACAGAACTTCCCGTATTCAATATTTTTTTCTTTGTTATTTTCAAAAAGTGTTCCATTCAAGAAATACCTTCATTCTCACAGATCCAGTGAAACTGCGTGAAAATGCTGTAGTACATATGCCAGGCCTGTATGTAGCACTGTAACACTTCTACAAAAGATAGAGAAGAAGACGTGAAGCTAATCAATGTAGCAACAGAAGCTAAAAGTTTACAAGGCGGCACACAGATTAGATAGTGTTAATCTGACCTGTTGCCTGGATTCATCATCACATCTGAAAACTGTTCTCCACATGACACCCTTGTTTTGGAAGACGATGTCTGGAAAAGTATTAATTTCTTATAATGGAAGTTACTTGTTAAGGGTTTTTTAAAGTAGTCCCTCTGAGTGCGTTTCTCAGTCTGAGCTGGAGGACGCCAGCAGTCTTTGTCCCACCACCAACAAGAAGGAAAAAAAATAATATGTTAAATTACACTGTGAAATGACACTGTTACAAACATGTTACAGAGGCAGGATGATGACATCATCCTTTCAGTTTTCCACAGTAAGACACTTCTGGCATTTTCAGATTTATGTGATTCCATACATATCTCTCTCATAAAATAAAATAAACATTCATCAAGAGAACTGACTGTTTTACACAAAATGAGTGCCACGTGACATGGATTATTCGTACCATTTGCCGTTGTGTTTGACTGACCGTGCAATAGTTCTTTTTAGCGTGTAATTTTGGTTCTATATGAAATGTGCTATTGCACGCCCCGACCATCGTGCATGCTCACACTACCGGGGGCGGCATTTAACTAAACATGGCGGAGTTTGTTTTGCTGGTAGACGACGATTTGAAGGAGCTAATTCTTTTAACACAAATAAAACAAATCCACCATGCCATAAACCGTCTGGAGGCATGAAGAGCTGTTAGGATGAAGAGGATGAAGTTAGGATGAAAAATTGGGCAAATTTCTGACACAATTTTTTGTTGGACTGAGCAAAGCAAATGGCAGTCTGGACATGCAGTCAGTGGACGGCATTACGGACTGCTGAGAACAATTTTGGACTCCTATTTAAAGTTCGTGTTTGACTGTTACACACCAGTGACGAACATCAAAATGTAGGTCACTTTTCTCTTCTTAAAAAATTAAAATATCAAATGACAACGATCTGTTTTCACTGTTATAGAAAACACACACACACACACACACACACACACACATATATATATATATATATATATATATATATATATATATATATATATATATATATATATATATATATATATATATATATATATATATATATATATATATATATATACACAAGGTCTGTCCATAAAGTATCGTACCTTTTTATTTTTTTTTTTAAACTATACGGATTTGAGTCATATGTTTTCACGTCAGACAAGCTTGAACCCTCGTGCGCATGCGTGAGTTTTTCCACGCCTGTCGGTGACGTCATTCGCCTGTGAGCACGCCTTGTGGAAGGAGTGGTCCCGCCCCGTCGTCGGATTTTCATTGTCTAGAAATGGCGGAATGATTTGGGGGTTTTTTCCATCAGAATTTTTTCAGAAGCTGTTAGAGACTGGCACCTGGAAACCATTTGAAAAATTTATCTGGCTTTCGGTGAAAAATTTACGGGCTTCACAGAGAATAAGGACTATTACTACAGCTTTAAGGATGGCCCACAATGGCGCTCGGCGCGCCGCGCTGCGAGCCGCAACAACAGGCACGAACCACCGGATTATTTCTAAACGGATGGCTGTGTGGAGCTGGGACCGTCGGGTGCACTTTCTCTGGTTATCACAAGAACTGGACATCAACCATTTTCCGGCAGATTCACTTTTAACAAGAGATTTTGTCATGGAAAGCCACGCAGAGGCTTTGTGCATCACGACCGATTCGCTGTTCGAGCGAGACAAAGAAAACTGCTCACCCACAGGACGCCACACACGCTGTCTGCCATCTGCCCTGAACAGTGTGAACCGGGATTCATCCGTGAAGAGAACACCTCTCCAACGTGCCAAACGCCAGCGAATGTGAGCATTTGCTCACTCAAGTCAGTTACGACGATGAACTGGAGTCAGGTCAAGACCCCGATGAGGACGACGAGCATGCAGATGAGCTTCCCTGAGACGGTTTCTGACAGTTTGTGCAGAAATTCTTTGGTTATGCAAACTGATTGTTTCAGCAGCTGTCCGAGTGGCTGGTCTCAGACGATCTTGGAGGTGAACATGCTGGATGTGGAGGTCCTGGGCTGATGTGGTTACACGTGGTCTGCGGTTGTGAGGCTGGTTGGATGTACTGCCATATTCTCTGAAACGCCTTTGGAGACGGCTTATGGTAGAGAAATGAACATTCAATACACAAGCAACAGCTCTGGTTGACATTCCTGCTGTCAGCATGCCAATTGCACGCTCCCTCAAATCTTGCGACATCTGTGGCATTGTGCTGTGTGATAAAACTGCACCTTTCAGAGTGGCCTTTTATTGTGGGCAGTCTAAGGCACACCTGTGCACTAATCATGGTGTCTAATCAGCATCTTGGTATGGCACACCTGTGAGGTGGGATGGATTATCTCAGCAAAGGAGACGTGCTCACTATCACAGATTTAGACTGGTTTGTGAACAATATTTGAGGGAAATGGTGATATTGTGTATGTGGAAAAAGTTTTAGATCTTTGAGTTCATCTCATACAAAATGGGAGCAAAACCAAAAGTGTTGCATTTATATTTTTGTTGAGTGTATTTAGGGCTCCTTCCCACATAACACTATTGAAGCCAGCTAGCGCACAAAGGAGGGATTGCATGCTAGTCGTGCAAAATTGGACAACGCCTCGTAAACCTGTCACTACAACTATTCGTGCACACCAGAGGCCGAAAGACAGAGAGTGCCCCGTGAGAGCCCATTTGATCCCTCTCGTGGCAGGTGCCGGCCAAATTCCAGGTGACACACACAAACATCCAACACCGCTCATTGGGCACTTGGAAAATGTGGGGCCATTCACGCTGTCAGCACGAAAGTGAGCACATGAACACTTTCGAGCTGGCTGTGGTGTCTAAGTGCCCCCATGACTGTGGAGTTGCCAGCAATACACATGTGGCATGCCAGAGTGTCGGCTCCCCCCTCAACACGTGCTGTGCGTGTGCTCCCCCCACAACACATGTGGCATACGTGTGTTTTCCATGCCGGTGTCAGGACTATGACTATGACAAGCCAGCATGTTTTTTATCACATCAGGTGGAATTGCTGTTTTCACTTTGTAGTTATCCCTTTGCATATCTTTATTTTATTTCATTTTTTACATAATAATACACTTGGGCCACTGGGTGGCATGGGGGGGGGGGGGTCTTTTAATAATCCAAGGTAACATCATTTCAGGCCTAAATAACATTTAAGTTATTTAACAATCAGAGAATTGTGGGACTTTGGGGATAAAACTCTAATACACATAAAATTACATACGAGGTCTGTCCAAAAAGTAACAGACCTTTTTATTTTTCCAAAAACTATATGGATTTGAATCATGTGTGATTGCATCAGACAAGCTTGAACTTCGTGCGCATGCGTGAGTTTTTTCACGCCTGTCGGTTGCGTCATTCGCCTGTGAGCACGCTTTGAGTGAGCAGTGGTCCAGCCCCCTCGTCGGATTTTCATTGTCAGGAAAATGTCTGAATGATTTGTAGCTTTGCTGCATCAAATTTTTCCAGAAACTGTGAGAGACAGCCAGGTGGACACCATTCGCTAAATTCAGATGCTTTCAGGGACAATTTTATGGGGATGACACAGATTGAGGAGTGTTACAGCCAGTTTAAAGACCGCCCACCGTGGCTGAGAGCGCGCCGTGTTCCGAGCGGCGATCGATAGGCTCAAACGACCAGATCATTTCCAAACTGAACGCTGTGTTGATCCGGGACGTCGTCCGACTACCACAGAAATGGCAGAAGACGTGGACATCAAGACTTTTTCGGCACATTCCACTGTTACAGGAGTTTTTGTCATGGAAAGAGGAGCGGAGGAATGCGCCACCGTGCCGCAAATAGCGCGGCACAAAACCACCTCCGTGTTGGTCTCACAGGACGGCTTTCAGACGGCTTTCGGTGGCTTTTCAGTTGTGTGACTATCCGAGAAATTGTGGATTAGCTGGACATGCCAGAACATATCCTGTGAGGCTTCATCACGGCGTTGCTTTGCGCCATGCGGCTCTGTCCTGATGCGCAAATTCCTGTGGTTTTGTCCCACGCTATTTGCGGCACGGTGGCGCATTCCTCCGCTCCTCTTTCCATGACAAAAACTCCTGTAACAGTGGAATGTGCCGAAAAAGTCTTGAAGTCCACGTCTTCTGCCGTTTCTGTGGTAGTCAGACGACGTCCCGGATCAACACAACGTTCAGTTTGGAAATGATCTGGTCGTTTGAGCCTGTCGATCACCGCTTGGGACACGGCGTGCTCTCAGCAGCTGTGGGCGGTCTTTAAACCGGCTGTAACACTCCTCAATCTGTGTGATCCCCATAAAATCGTCCCTGAAAGCCATCTGAATTTAGCGAATGGTTTCCACCTGGCTGTCTCTCACACTTTCTGGAAAAATTTGATGCAGCAAAGCTCCAAATCATTCAGACATTTCCCTGACAATGAAAATCCGATGAGGGGGCTGGACCAGTGCTCACTCAAAGCGCACTCACAGGCGAATGACGCAAGTGACAGGTGTGAAAAAACTCACGCATGCGTACGAAGGTTCAAGCTTGGCTGATGCAATCACACCTGATTCAAATCCATATAGTTTTTGAAAAAAAATAAAAAGGTCGGATACTTTTTGGACAGACCTCGTAATTTACACAAAACTGTAAATGATAGATAAAAAATAAGACTATTTTCATTTCCAATTCTGCTTCTTAATATTTAACCCTGAATGAAAAATTTATGAAACAAAGATTTTTTTTTTTAAACACAGTTTTTCATGTTTAACCTATCTGACTGTTAATTAAAAGCCAAAAGCACTTATTATCAAAAGTCCATGACAAACAAAGTTATGTCTTCCTGTGAAAATGTCTTCATGGAAAGTTCAACAAGTAACTTAACTGAGATGTTGACTCGTGTGGACCTCAGCACAAAAGGAAACAAAAACATAGAACTGTATGTAGATACTCCAAAATAATTATGGATTTCCAAATTAAACAATATTTGATGGTATTTTTCATCATTTTATATGCATTAATTTTCCTTGTCATTAGCAAAATGTATTTCTGGCCTGGCCGGGGTTCTACTGGGGACAAACTGTAGACACTAAACTGTTTTTTGTACTACACTGTAATTATGTTTATTTCTGCTGTAAAGCTACAGACAGACTGGCTCCCTTTTTGAGCCTGCCTCAAGTGGCCATTCAAGGAACTGTAAAAGTTTGGTGCTTCCACTTTGGCTTCAATTTTGAGCACAGGAGGTTGCTGCTTGGAAAATACCAGATTTCCCACCAGACTTTGAGTTGACTGTGGAGTACAAAGTTTTTTATTTCACTGTATTCAAGCAGAAAAAAAACAGTCATCAAAATCCTTTAATTCCATATTTCTGATTCACATACAATCTGATATTTTTCTGCTCACAACTGCCTGCAAAAAAACTGTACATCACATTCAGCCCTTGTGGATACTCGATTTGTCAAAAATTACTATGTGGCACCTAAATACATTTTGTCACTTGTCGCTGCTTGTTGAGGCAAAGCCTGACAGGCTGATGAGGGCGGCTGTCACACCTTGATGACAAGCCTCACAGTCAGAACGACTTGAAAAAACAAGCATAAGCTAATCCTTATGCAAACCACTGAGTTTGATGAATCACAATCATTCTCTGCACCGTGATGAATGGCGATGATGCTAACTACGACTATTCATCAAGCCACCATCCGTTATCCTAAGGTGGCTTAATGTTTCATCCACTCAGACCTGAGAGCGAGCGGACAGCCATCGCTCATCACAGGCGTCTGGGACGGCTCCACACACATTTCAATCTTGTCTTGTCATCTTCCCCCCTCAGGCACAGACACCCGCCGTCAAAATCATCATTTTTATCAGCCCCAGGTAAACCTTGGACCCTGCATGGACGCCACTGAAGATGCAAATTTTTATGGGCTATGGGAAAGCTAAAAGACATCCACTGTGGTTTTTGTTTATGTGCAGGGTTTGGCGCTGTGTTTTGTGTGGAAGCGGTAACGGGGACAGTCGAGATGGGGCTTGAAGGGGTAGCCGGCAATGACAGGAGGTCTTTCAGTTGTGGGTTACAGTAAATTAGCATTCAAGCCGCGTTGCACATTTAGCACTTTGCGATTGGGTTCAGCGCAGGCCTCGCCCAGGCTGCCCCTGGGGGAAACGTCGGCAGCAGTACAGCGGCGTGATGGGCGGTACTGGCTGTCAAAATTAGATAATAAAGCACCGCTGCACTGGCGGATAAATGCGAGTGAGAGGGTATCCATCTTGTAAGCATGATGCTGAAGAGGATGCTGCTAAATGACAGCGAGAATGAGTGTGTGTGTGTGTGCGTGTGTGTGTATGTGGCGAACCGATGAGAAAGTATCTTTCCGCTGCAGCTGAGAGTAGCTCGCTATAAAAATCTCATAGTAGGAATTATGATTCCAGTGTTTTTAGGAGTTACGGAAGACAAGGACGAGAAAGGTGGAGAAAAAGTGAAAAAAGATGTTTAAAAAACAACAAAAGTTGAATACAGTGGGAGTAATGAGAGGTGAGAAGGAGTGAAACGAAATGTTATCCAGGCACTTAACCTTTCCCTAATAACGTGTGGCCTGCTGAACCAGCAGAGTTCTTGATGTTTGATCAATACTTCTAATTAATGTGCATCTGCCATATTTTCAACAGGACTTACACTGAGTAATGCCATCAATAGCAATCATATTCAAATCACTCTCGACTTAAAGAGGGAAATTTGTGCACAAATACTTTTCAATCTATTTTATCTGATTTACAATCAGATACGTTAGTGTTTGGACAGTTACACAATTGTTTTGATTTGGTCTCTGTACACCACCACAGCGGAGTTGAAATGACGCAATGATGATGGAACGAAAGTGTTGATTTTCAGCTTTACATCAAATGGTAAAAAAAAAAAAGTACGGCATGAGCCATTATGGAATTACAACCATTTTCATACATCATCTCTGCATTTCAAAGTCTGTCAGAAAATGTGCACATTAAATCTAATAATAAGCAGCGTTGTGCAAGCAGTAGATGCTCTTGCTTCCAAAATGCAAGGTTCCCAGTTCAATATTACCTGTGCCCCATTCTCCAGGTGCACCTGGTGTTGGGTCGGGAAGGGCATGCATACAGTGTAAAACCTGCACCAATTCTATACATGGATCCACAATGTATCTGCTGTGGCGACCCTGAGCAAAGAAGTCCAAGCAAATTGCTGCTTAAGTCAAATCTGGGATCATGTACCATTTTATTGCATCTCTGCATCCACCAAAGGCAGATGGCAACCACCCAGGTAGACAACCAGTCCATCCCCAAATCCAGAGGTGGACACAGCTAACCGAAAAGTTAGCTTCAATAACCATTAATCCGCTAACTGAAAAGTTAACTTTTATAACGCTAAATCGATAAACCAGTAAAAAATTTAGCACAAGCGGAAGTTACCACTAACCAGAGAGAGCATATGTTCTCTCTGCCGCTAACCTTTAGTATTGACTTGGCCGCGGCCACATCTGTCGGCTACTGATAAGCCAGTTTTGAGTTTAAGTGCTGCAGGGACTGCTGGGTAAATTCAGGATCCCAAACACAAAAGGAACGCATTAAAAATAAATAAATAAAAAATAAAACCCCAAACACTGTCGTCATCTTTATCAAAAGCAGTAAATCACAGTATTAGAAGTCACAGTTTATCTCTATAGTATATATTTATAAACCGTTAACAGAGCTGCATTCACAAACCCAAAACAAACGCACGAAAACTAAATGATTAAAAAATTAAATCCCAAACACGGTCATCGTCTTTATAAAAATCAGTAAGTTGCAGTATTAATAGTCACAGTTTATCTCTGTATTATATTCATAAACACAAGAATTGCTCACACGTGTTGTGTTCAACACGACTGGTAAGCTTGTGTTGAGCTTCCCCACTAAAGAAAACCCGTCAGTTTTGTGTTTACATAAAAATACAGCAATAAGTGTCTTTACACTTATTTAAAAAAAAACAGTAAAAAAGTAAAGATTTGCATGTACACACTGTCTTTAAAGCAGGCACACTGTCAATTTACGCTACGGGAGCTCATCTCGACAGAACACTGGCCTGACTGTTTCAGACACACAATAGACAGGAACTAACATGTATGATTTTAAGGTTTACAAACATTTTTGACCATTAAACGTACTTCACTTTACCAGCAAAAAAAAAAAAAGTTAGCAGATTGAAAGTTAGCAGAACTAAATTTAGCAGAAGCTAGCTGGTCCGCTGATGGTTTTCAAAGTTAGCTGAAAAGCTAAACCACTAACGAAAAAAGTTAGCTTTGCTAATTAGCAGTTCTGGGATCCAAAATAAAACTTGCAGCAAATCAGTGTGCGGATACAAATAATATCAGCTGTGGCAACCCTGAGCAAATAGGGAGAAGGCAAAGCAAATTGCTTTTTAAGTTAAATTTGAGAATATACACTGTTTTAAGCATTGCTGCATCCACCACAAGTACACAACGGGTTCATCCCCACATCTTGAAAGCAACCATCCCTCTGGTGCAGCCAGCTGAAACACAGGCAACCCTGGTCCTTCTCCAGCTGCTTGGGTCCTCAGTACTCAGGCACCTCCTATGTGCTGTATCATAGGTGAAATGTGGCACATGATTAAAATGTCCTACTTGATGTTTCCTCAGAATCTCAAAATGTCATCTGAGTCTCCCTAAGTAACTGCGCATTGGACACAAAGTCATTCCAGCAGTACCCAAGAATACTCCGAAGATACTCAATACAAAAGACATCCTATCATCAGTACTTAGCAACCATAGATCACAACCCAACCCTATACAGCAAGACAGGAATCACCATGTCCCCAAAAGACTTGGACCTTCATTCTCCTGCAGAGATATCTGCATTGTGAAACACCTGTGTCCAGCAACCTCATGGCTTCTTACTAGACTCCCACGATCTAAAAGTCCAAGGACCCAACGACATGAACATCACTGCCGAGATAAATGAATATCTCCACAAGTTCAACATTTACCCGCAATATACTGTAGATATATGTCCATTGACCGAGTCCAGGAAGTCACTGAAAGTTAGGATTTCTGTCTTGATCCAGGACAATTGTAAACCTAGACAGTCCAATTCCATTCTCAGCTTTTAAAGTCCTGCACTCAGGGTATCAACTGATTCCACAAAGATCACAGTAATATCTGTGAACTCTAGGTTAGCAAACCTCAAAGATCTGCAACTGGAGTTTGTAGGATGCATCACCTCAGTATGTATCTGGCAGAGGTGGGATGAAGTCACCATCAAGTCACTCTCAAGTCATGAATCAGCAAGTTCCAAGTCAAGTCTCAAGTCATAATGACCACTAATTGTTTGCAAGCTGACTTGAGACTTGACTTGGGACTTGCAGATTAATGACTTGAGAATGACTTGACAGTGACTTCGTCCCACCTCTGGTATGATGATATTTTAGCGACAAACCTTGTGCCCACTTTAGTACTTATGCAGTTGCAGCAAAATTAAATGGTTATATAAAATCTTGAGATTTTTTTTAGGTTTTATCAAATACCAAAGCTTTCATAAATTTCAGCTCCAGTTGTTCACCTGTGAGGCAGAGCTGAAGCTATTGTTTAGAATAAGAAATTGATCCTGTCCTTATTGTGCTTCAAATGCACACTACTTAATCCAGACAGATTCTTCACAAACACTGATATCTTTCTTGTAATCATCTGTCACTCACTCTCCTTGCTGTATGTTGTGGTTGTCATTGTGTGCTGAGCTACTGCTTCGTGATTAATGACTTTTTCATTGAGGTGCTGCTAATGGCTGTTTAATTGCACCGACTTCCCCTCCAAGCTTCCAGGATTTCAAATGCTCTTCCTCACACAGCAGGAAATAAGCAGTTTTTGTGGCATGGTGGAAAATACTTTTCTACAGTGCTCCTCTGCCCAGTATTCTTTTATATTATTGCATTAAGGTATCTGTGAAAAGGCTTGTCAAGGGAAAATTATCAAAACCATCCCTCAAAATGCTCATTGGGTCTGAGTGAAGAGTTTGATCTCCTTTTATATCTGAAGGCTATACTGAAAAAAAATTAAAAACAATATAGTTAACAGTATAAAATATTCAGAGATGTGTGTACAGTGCGGTATAAAGAAGAAGAAAAAAGCCTCCTTCCTTATTTCCTCCATTTTTACATGAGGCCATCAAATATGGCCATCAGGTATTGCGAAGGCTTTGCGTCCATCCGTCTGTCTGTGCTCAGCATAAGTCCAATCCAATTCCTGCCAGAGTCTTCACATTAATAGGGACCATTCTTGGGACACAGACCTTGGACAAGTTCAAAGATGGCTTACCTCGACCTATTTTAAGAGTTATTATAAGAGGTTAAAAAGTCACATTCTTTATCAATCTGTTTGGTTTGTTTTTGACTGGCGGGGGTCACAGTCAATTAGAGTAGAGCTACACCGTGACATCAGTGGCTGGTCTTTCCAAAACCGCTTTGTTTTGTGTGTTTATATACAGTGAGGAAAATAAGTATTTGAACACCCTGCAATTTTGCAAGTTCTCCCACTTAGAAATCATGGAGGGGTCTGAAATTTTCATCTTAGGTGCATGTCCACTGTGAGAGACATAATCTAAAAAAAAAAAAAATCCTGAAATCACAATGTATAATTTTTTTAATAATTTATTTGTATGTTACTGCTGCAAATAAGTAATTCAACACCTCTATACTGTATACACGCGTTTATTGACAAATACTGAACACAGGGAGACAATCAGGGAGCCTGTTAAGAAGCACTGCAGCTATAGCTTTACCATCAAGAAAAAGAAAAGACATTAATAATAATAAAAAAAAAACATATTTGAATGCGCACATGCCCAAATGTCTCCACCTTGGTTTTCGTTCAGGCCAGTTAAAAGAATAACCTATATATACAATAAGCAGCCACACACCACGCACCATGTCAGCCATGTGATGGTGCCGTTATAGCAATATGTGTGCAGTCAATAGCTCCAGTTACATTAGGGGAACTGGCTGTTGCTGCTAAATGTGCTTTAATGTACCTGGATGATATTCGGATGATTGCGTTCCACACAGCTGGCTCAAGGATGACTGGCACACTCCTGACTGATCGGCCAGCTCCCGCTGGAATGCCCCTGTTCCCAGGATGCCCAGCATGGTCAGCACCTGTGTGAGCACAGACAACCCCTGGCTCCTCACCGTACTGCGCTCTGGGCTGGCCGCAGTTCTGTGCGCAACTCCAGTAACAGCGGCCTTTGTAATCAAAATCAGCTTATGAGCCAATTGTCATTATTTGCAAGTATATCGTCTCGTTCCCTGAATACATGCTCACGTCGGATTGCACCATTTGCAAGGTCCTCTGACGCTAATGCAGCCATTGTTAACGCCACTTTCTTCATCACTTTGCGCATGCTTTTATGTCCACCCATATATTTGCAAACATGTGGGCATGTTAATTGTTCATAAGTGTGTCCCTGGTGTGCACATCACTCTGATGACTTCTTGTTTTCACACTATTACGTTTCCCAGCATCACCTCTATGTGTGACCAGTGGACCGATTGCTGAAACGTGTGTACGCACTGCACAATCCCACGGTCATTTCACTTTTGATACATCTGAACGTATCAAAAGAAGGGTGTACACCACGTTTTTGTGCGTACGCAGCCTTTGTACATGAGGCCCCTGGTCTTTCTTTTTGTTAATTTTGAATTAATGGCTTCCTCCAAGGTCGACAGTGGTTTTGGTCAGATAATGAAGTGTTCAATTAAAGATGGTCAATGTCAGATTTAATCTGGTACCTCCAATCCATCAGTTACTTAATTGTCATTCTGAGGTTCTGTTGGATCTTTAGAACAAAATTTAATTCCTGGATGCTAATTCTGGCCTCCTTCCATGGTGATGTAAAATCTGTATGGGCCCACATTTCTTACATTTTTCTGTAACAAATGGTACAGTTGACTGTGGCAACAGGAAACTGTCAGGATTGCTATGAACAAAGAACCATACTAGAGGAGATCTAAAATCCTGACATTTTACAGTAATGTAAGATACTGGTAGAGTTTCCGCCTCAAAGTTTCAGCTTTTGCTTTTGTACCAAATCATGATTATAATAACCTGTTGACATTGCCTGTTTGAAATAACTTAATTATTTATTAAGTCATTCATTTTCTCCTGCTTATATAGGTCTGGGTCACAGTGGCAGCAGACAGACTAAACAGCTTATCCCACACTTCCCTATCCTCGGTCAAGCCCTGTTACTCTTCCTGGGAGCTCCCGAGGTATTCTCAAGCCAGCAGGGAAATATAATCTCTCCAGTGTGTCCTGGGTCTTTCCTGGGGTGTCATCCCACTTGGACGTGCCTGGAAGACCTAACTAGGGAGATGGTCAGAAGGCATTCTCAATAGATGCCCAAACCACCTCAGCTGGTGCCTTTTAATGTGAAGAAGCAACGGTTCTTCTCCAAGTGCCTCTTGGATAGACAAGCTTCTCACCCTGTCCAGGGGTGTAAGCCTAGATACCTGACAGAGGAGTCTCATTTCCGCTGCTTGCATCTGTGACCTTATTCTATCGGTTATTACCCAAAGTTCATGGCCATAGGTGAGGATAGGAGCATAATTGACTAGTAAATTGAGAGCCTCGCCTTCTGGTTCTTCTTCTTCTCCACAATAGTGAAGATAGTGTCTGTAGAACACCAAATGCTGTCCTAATTCATCTATCGATCTCATGCTCCAACTTGCCCCACTCCTGAACAAGACCCCGAGAAACTCCTCCACCTGGGGCAATAACTCTCCCCTGACCCAGAGGGGACAGTCCTTTTCCAACAGAAGACCATGGTCTCAGCTTTGGAGGTGCTGATTCTCATGCCAGTCACTTCACACTCTGCCTCAAACCTACTCAGTGTACATCGGCGATCACTGCCTGATGAAGTCAACAGAACCACACCATCTACAAAAAGCAGAGATGCAACTCTGAGGTCACCAAACTGGAAACCCTCCAGTCCCTGACTGCACCTTGAAATTCCATCCATGAACACCAGAAACAGGAATGGTGACAAGGGACAGCCCTGGCAGTGTGCAACAACCACTAGGAACAGGTTTGATGTAATGATGAGACTGTGGACACAGCTCCTACTTTGGTCATATAGCAACCGGATTGCGCATTGCAGCAGTTCCGGTACCCAATACTGTCATAATGTCTGTCCCCCCATAGGATACCCCAAGGGACCCGGTCATACTCCTTTTCCAAGTCCACAAAACACATGTAGTCATACTCACAGGACCCTTCTGATATCCGTGCGATGGTAAAGAGCTGGTCTGCTGTCCCATGACCTGAACAGAACCCACATTGTTCTTCTTGAATCTGAGGTTAGACTAATGGTCTAAGCCTCCTCTCTAGTACCCTGGCATAGGCTTTCCCAAGGAGGCTAAGAAGTGTGATTCCTCTATAAGTGGAACACAGTCTTCATTCCTCTTTTTGAAAGATGGGGACCACCAACCCAGTTTGCCAATCCAGAGGTACTGTCCCTAACTTCCATGCAGCATTGTATACCTGTGTCAACTATGACAACAACACCCAGAATGTTCAGCATCTTTGAACAAATCTCGTCAGCCCCCGTCAACTTGATCCTGCAAAGATAGCAGCATCACCAAACACCTCTGTCCAGTGACCTCACTGGAATAACAGTCAAGAGAGTGAAGAAAATCAACTTTTGTGAAACGGAGGTCGAGCTTCAAGTGCAGTTCCCCTCTTCTACTACTAGGTGCTGTCCGTAGGCATGGGTCCTGTTTGTAAATATAAACACATTTCAAAGTCTAAATACATGTTGAAAAATTCCATACTTTGTGCATGGTTTAAGCACAAATTATGCATATTGTTATATGGCTGGGGGGGGCCTGGCTGCCGGTTTGTTTGTCTGTTTGTTTTCCTCCCAGGTGGCGTGCATTTGGGACTGAGTGGCTGTGTTGCTGAGGCTGTCAGGACCTCACCCTGATCACCTGCGACTCGTCAGGACTCACAGCTGAGGTGCATCTGGATGGATTGGAGCATGTTGGCATTTAAGACTGGAGTGCACAGTGTGTATTTGCCAGAGACTCGACCTTGTGACCAGACGGGTGAGATCGTCGTCTTGGGAGCCATCTCATCAGCAGCGGATGCTGAGAAACGTCCAGGTTTGATGCACGGTCTGTGAAAGAGGAGGGGGTGAGGTCTCACGCTCGTCAGCACACTTCCTGAGGTACGTTGGATTTTGTGACTAACATTTATACAGTCAGTAAATGTGGTGTCCCTCACACCTTATTGTATTGAGCTGTTTGTTAGTCATGTATCAGCTTCCACTGCGGTGGAGTTTTGTGAACGGGATGTTCCATGCCTGCAGGTTGGAAGCTGATCAGTAATCAAGCCAGGAAGTGTTTGCTGTTTGTACACCTTTAAGTGTTCTGTGTGTAGAGTGTGGACTCACATAATGGTTCCTTCTTTCACAGACTCGGTTGTTGCGGCCACCTGGGGGGTGTCGGCGGGGTCCTTGGGTCCGAAACAGCTTCTGGCTCCGGACCGTTAGCGCTGCTGGGAGCGCACCACGCCAGGCCGCATCTTTTTGTATTATCACTGTTATGTATTAAATTCAGTTAGCCTTTGTACCGTGCTCTGCTTATTTCATACTGGGTCCTTCAAACGCTGGTCGGTTCTCCGAGCTGCGTCCGACACATAACAGTAGTCTCTGGCCAAACATCACGGACCCAGCGGTAGCAGTGACGGTAACGCGCCGGGAAGGCGGCAGCAGACGTTCAGTGGTTATCCGGATCAGTTGCGGGGCTCTCCGCCCGGAAGGTGCGTGTTTGAGACCCATTACTGGATACTAATTTGTGCTCTCTTGCAGCCGTGTTCCTGTGTTGTGCCTCATCCGTGGATCGTGGTGGGGTGTGACTGGCGACGGCTTCGCGTCACACTCCGACCGGATGGGAGGTGTAAACGGGAGCTGCAAGAGTGCGTTTGTAATGGGTTCACGCGCACGGTGGAGCTCTGTTAGCACGGGTCGCTGGGCTTCCTGTGTTACAGTCGTAGCCCCGTTTCCCCGGATAAAGGTAACTACTGCGTCTGTTGTATCAGCTCCGGCGTTATTTAGTTGAGCACATTTTGGTTGTGTGTTGCACTCAGCTGCGCACACACAAGCAGCTCGTTTGTTTTTTCTGTCGCCCAAGGGGTTTTTTTCATTTTTAGCACTCTGGTTCCCCCTTGTGGTGACTGAATCACGGTACCGTCAAGCTCTGGAGTAGGAACAGGTGTGTTCCATTTGGTTGAGCTTGACGGTATAACTCACTGATTTGTTTTGTGTTAGTTCATTTTGTGTGGGTGTTTTTTGAGTTGGTTTTTGTGTGGGCTTTTCTTTTTTGTTGTCCACTATTTGTCTGGGGGTGTGACCCTGTAGCCTTTGCTAACCAAGAACAAAAAAAAAAAAAAAAAAAAAAAGAAAAACGGGGACCCAAACAACTGTGTGTTGGTCTGTTTTTTTTTCTTTTGTTTCTTTTTGTTTCACATCCCCAGGGTTAGATGGAGCGGTCCCCTGGGGGGTGATGGGGTGGTATTTGGGTTGTTTTTTCTCTTTGTTTTTTGTTGTGCCCTCTCTTCTCCTCTGACTCCAGCCGGGTGTGCCGTAGTGTCGGCATTGCTGGAGGGGTGCAGTTAGGTTGTGCTGGGCGTTTCCCAGGTGGCCTCTGCCCCGGGAGGGGAGGGGGGGGGGGGTTTGGGGTTTTTTTTGTTTTCCCTCCCCCAGTTTCCGCCCTCAGGGTTTGACTGTGGTGTCCTCTGGGGGGGAAAAGGCGTTGGGTCCATCTAGCCGTGGACGGCCGGGGCTGGGTCCATTGGTCGTGAGGGGAGGCGTCTCCTGGGTTGACGAGTGGTCCTCTGGGGGGCGCTGGTAGTCCCCGTGGGTGACGGTGGATCCCAGAGGGACCTCGGCCGTGGTTATTACTCCTGGAGCTGGCGGGTGGCCCTCTGGGGGGTGTTGGTCCCTGCGTGTCGTTTGGGGGGGAGGGAGGGGGGGTATTTGGCATTTTTGTTTGTGAGTTTACATGTGGGTTGTTTTTCTTTCTCCCCTTCCCTGGGGTTGATGGGACGGTCCCCTGGGGCGGGGGGGGGGGTGTTTTGGTTGTTTTGTGTTATGACTAATCACACATGTTTGGTTAAAGGCTGACCGCACAGGTGTAGGAACTCCTGGCCACACCTGTGCTGAGACTGTCAAACAAGGGCAAAGATGCAGCCAGTTCAACCAGTCTGTTGGAGGACGAACGCAGACGCGGTTTCCAGCCATGGTCCCTGGAGGGGGGTGTTTCTCCTGGGCCAGGTGTGTGTGGTCGCCGGGAGGCTTCCCGTGAGGGTGGGGTACTGTTATATGGCTGGGGGGGGCCTGGCTGCCGGTTTGTTTGTCTGTTTGTTTTCCTCCCAGGTGGCGTGCATTTGGGACTGAGTGGCTGTGTTGCTGAGGCTGTCAGGACCTCACCCTGATCACCTGCGACTCGTCAGGACTCACAGCTGAGGTGCATCTGGATGGATTGGAGCATGTTGGCATTTAAGACTGGAGTGCACAGTGTGTATTTGCCAGAGACTCGACCTTGTGACCAGACGGGTGAGATCGTCGTCTCGGGAGCCATCTCATCAGCAGCGGATGCTGAGAAACGTCCAGGTTTGATGCACAGTCTGTGAAAGAGGAGGGGGTGGGGTCTCACGCTCGTCAGCACACTTCCTGAGGTACGTTAGATTTTGTGACTAACAGTTATACAGTCAGTAAATGTGGTGTCCCTCACACCTTATTGTATTGAGCTGTTTGTTAGTCATGTATCAGCTTCCACTGCGGTGGAGTTTTGTGAACTGGATGTTCCATGCCCGCAGGTTGGAAGCTGATCAGCAATCAAGCCAGGAAGTGTTTGCTGTTTGTACACCTTTAAGTGTTCTGTGTGTAGAGTGTGGACTCACATAATGGTTCCTTCTTTCACAGACTCGGTTGTTGCGGCCACCTGGGGGGTGTCGGCGGGGTCCTTGGGTCCGAAACAGCTTCTGGCTCCGGACCGTTAGCGCTGCTGGGAGCGCACCACGCCAGGCCGCATCTTTTTGTATTATCACTGTTATGTATTAAATTCAGTTAGCCTTTGTACCGTGCTCTGCTTATTTCATACTGGGTCCTTCAAACGCTGGTCGGTTCTCCGAGCTGCGTCCGACACATAACACATATAAACAGTTGATAAATGAGGCCTCAGAAAATTTGCAAGCCCAGACATTCCAAATTCTTACTCAGCTTCTCAAGCACTGAAATCAGGGTATCCGCTGATATTTCAAAGATCAAAGCATCATCCACCACCATAGTAGTGCTAAAAAGTCCTGTTGACAAATTCAGCTGCTTTGACTGTTCACTAGTGAATGTGTTTCATTGCTCTTCTCAGAATTACGTATTTTCCAGGACACTGGACTATAAGTCACAGCTGATTTAAAAAAGGCTCTTAAATAGGAAAAAAACCCATATACAAGTCGCAGTGGCATATGCAGCCGGTCTGCTCTGTGTCAGCCTGATCCCGTCAGATCTCAGAAGCTAAGCAGAGCACGATCTGGTTAGTACTTGGATGGGAGACCTCTTTGGAACACCAGCGGCTGTGTGTGTTTCTCCAGGTAAAACTGGAGTTGCGTCAGGGAGGGCATCCGGCGTAAAACTTGTGCCAAATACCAGTGCGGATCTGGCTGTATCCACTGTGGCGACCCCGAACGAAACTGGGAGCAGCCGAATGAACAACAACTACAAGTTGCACTGGAGTATAAGTCGTGCATTTTTTTCTGAATGATCAGTTTTTTAATTTGGGATTTTGTTCATTGCTGCCGTGTATATTTTATTAGTAGCATTTATTCTTTTATTCTTACAGTTTATTTTGTTTAGTGTATTTTGATTCATGAGCATTTTGATTCATGAGAAAGTACGAGGTCTGTTAGAAAACTATCTGACCTTTTTATTTTTTGCAAAAACTATATGCATTGGAATCATGTGCGCTTGCATCAGCCAAGCTTGAACCTTCGTGCGCATGCGTGAGTTTTTTGACGCCTGTCAGTTGCATCATTCGCCTGTGACCACGCTTTGAGTGAGCAGTGGTCCAGCCCCCTTGTCGGATTTTTATTGTGAGGAAAATGTTTGAACGATTTGGAGCGTTCCTGCATCAAATTTTTCCAGAAACTGTGAAAGACAGCCAGGTGGAAACCATTCGGAAGATTCAGACGGCTTTCAGGGATGATTCTATGGGGATCACACAGATTAAGGAGTGTTACAACCGGTTTAAAGATGGCGCACAATGGCGGAGGGCGCGCCGCGCTCCGAGCGGCGATCGACAGGCTGAAACGACCAGATCATTTCCAAACTGAACGCTGTGTTGATCCGGGACGTTGTCTGACTACTACAGAAACTGCAGAAGAGGTGGACATCAGCACTTTTTCGGCACATTCCACTGTTACAGGACTTCTTGTCATGGAAAGAGGAGCGGAGGAATTTGCGCGTTGGGACGGAGCCACTAATGGCGCGGGACAAAAGCAACGCCGTGATGAAGCCTCACAGGACATGTTGTGGCATGTCCAGCTCGTCCACTATTTCTCAGATAGTCACACGACTGAAAAGCCACCGAAAGCCGTCTGAATCTTCCGAATGGTGCAGGAGCTGGGCATGTTATAACATGTCCTGTGAGACAAACGGAAGTGCTTTTGTCCCGTGCCATTAGTGGCTCCGTGGCAAATTCCTCTGCTCCTCTTTCCATGACAAAAACTCCTGTAACAGTGGAATGTTCCGAAAAAGTGCTGATGTCCACCTCTTCTGCCATTTCTGTAGTAGTCAGACGACGTCCCGGATCAACACAGTGTTCAGTTTGGAAATGATCTGGTCGTTTCAGCCTGTCGATCACCGCTCGGAGCGCGGCGCACCCTCCGCCATTGTGCGCCGTCTTTAAACAGGTTGTAACACTCCTTAATCTGTGTCATCCCCATAGAATCGTCCCTGAAAGCCGTCTGAATCTTCTGAATGGTTTCCACCTGGCTGTCTCTCACAGTTTCTGGAAAAATTTGATGCAGCAAAGCTCCAAATCGTTCAGACATTTTCCTCACAATAAAAATCCGACGAGGGGGCTGGACCACTGCTCACTCAAAGCGTGCTCACAGGCGAATGATGCAACCGACAGCCGTGAAAAAACTCACGCATGCGCATGAAGGTTCAAGCTTGGCTAATGCAAGCACACATGATTCAAATCCATATAGTTTTTGCAAAATATAAAAAGATCGGATAGTTTTCTAACAGACCTCATATTATATAAATAGTCATATGTATTCTTATTAACAACAAATGTGTGATTTTCAGTATGCAGGGCCTCCCAAACTAGTAAATTTGTACTCTGGAAAATACAGTAGTGCTGTTTTAGTTTAAGTAGTTGTGCTAAGAAATGTTGTTTAAACATGGCGTCCTAAGAATTTCATCATTTCAGGCTAATTTAGCCTACTTACCCTGTGCTTTATTTTAAAGAAAAGATATTTGTTTGAACAGTATTGTTTCTTATCCATAAAAAACAGCAAACCATCAACAACCACAAAAATAAGGGACTAGGCAAATAAATACTCCCATTTTTGTGGCCACACTGCAGTGCTGGTGGTCTTTCATTTCTTCATTTCCATCTTTTTTTTTTTTTTTTGTTACAAGGGAAGTTCGGGTGGGCATATCGTTAATAACGGAATAGTGATTCATCATTTAATTATGATTTGACAAATGCTTGCGCCTTCCCCATTCCCGGCATCCTCTTCCCTTTCAATTCTCCACTCTGCCAAACTGTCACGCACTCCCCCCGTGGGATTAATTCGAGCTGTCTGTCTTTGTGAGGCTGGCGGCGCTCCCGGGGCGGCGGGTGCACGACACTGTCAATGAACAGAGAGCCTGACACTTCCAGGGAGACGCACACAAATGCATGCTCCCCGCTCCCCTTGTTATTGTTTTCACCTTAACCCCTTCCGTACCACCTCAGCGCATGCCTGTGTGTGCACCTACTGTCTCCTTCCCTTGCTTCCTCCCATTCCCCCTCATCTCTGTCTGGCTCTTTTCTCGTCTGTTGCTGCTCATCCTCCCTCCTATCAACACCCACAGAGACAGGGACAGCAAGCTTCAGAAGCAAATATCACACAAAGGAAATGCTGGATGTAGCTCCAACCAGCAGCAGAAATGGAAGAAGTTACATAAATAACGTACAAGAAATATTTACACAGTGACCCCCAAAGGCCATTTAATTGGTCTTAGATTTTTTAAATAAATGAAGACAATAGGGTTTCTTCTCCTTCTTTGTCTTCTTCTGACTAATGCGCTGAATCCTAGACTATTTCATAAGTGCTTGTTGATAGTTGGATTAAAAACAGATGTACTGGGGCGTAACATTTATGTAAACAAAAAGTTGATTGATAACCCCAAAACCATTGTGTTTTCTTATTATTACCCAAGGCCATCAAATAAAGGCCATGGGGTATTGGGAAGGCTTTTTGTCTGTTCATCTGTGCACCTGTTTGTGGTCAGCATAAGTCCATTCACGGGGGAACATTCTTGGGACACAGACCTTGGACAAGTTAGAAGATGGCAAACATTAACCTATTTTAAGAGGTACGAGGGCTGTCAATAAAGTATAGGTCCTTTTTATTTTTTTCAAAAACTATATGGATTTCATTCATATGTTTTTACGTCAGACATGCTTGAACCCTCGTGCGCATGCGTGAGTTTTTCCACGCCTGTCGGTGACGTCATTCGCCTGTGAGCACTCCTTGTGGGAGGAGTCGTCCAGCCCCTCATCGGAATTCCTTTGTCAGGAGATTTTTTTAATGAAAGACGTGCGGACGGGTCCGCGCATCAGGACGCAGCCGGCTCGGTGCGGCGGCACAGGAAAAACACCTCCGTGTTGATAACCATTTGTAAAATCCAGGCGGCTTTTGATGGCTTTCAGTGGAGTGAGTATATGAGAAATTGTTTAACAGCTGGACATGTTCCAACTTGTCCTTAAGGCTTCCAACAGAGGTGTTTTCCTGTGGCGGAGCATCGCGGCGGCTGCGAGCCGACGCTGCAATCCGCCCGCACGTCTTTCATTAAAAAAATCTCCTTTAACAGTGGAATATCCAGATAAAATGCTGAAACCGACTTCTTCTGAAACTTCTCTGTTCTCTCACGATGTCCTGGATCAATACAACCTGAAATGTGGAGGTTTTCAGCTTGAACAGGCTGACGACGGCGGCTGAGAGCGCTGAGCGACGTCTCGCACCGTGGGAAGTCCTTAAAGCGACAGAATCACCTCAAAATCTCTCATCAGCCGTTAAAATTTTCACTGAAAACCAGCTTAATTTTTCGAACCGTGTCCACTTCGATGTGTCTCACAGGTTTAGAAAAAATTTTGATCAAACAACGCGCCAGTCTCTCAGCAACTTCTCAGACAAAGGAATTCCGACGAGGGGCTGGACGACTCCTCCCACAAGGAGTGCTCACAGGCGAATGACGTCACCGACAGGCGTGGAAAAACTCACGCATGCGCACGAGGGTTCAAGCATGTCTGACGTAAAAACATATGAATGAAATCCATATAGTTTTTGAAAAAAATAAAAAGGACCGTTACTTTATTGACAGCCCTCGTATATGTCAACACATATTATCAGAATAGATTAATTTTATTTTAAAGTATTAATATATTTGTTATTGATATGTCATGATTAACAGACTAATCTCTGAGGTAGCTACATACTAACCAGGTAGTGTGGCCAACAGCCAGAAAATAGTCATCATAATTACTTGAAGTGTATTTGTGTACTATCCAGAAATGTTTTCTGAGTGACTCAAAGTTATATCTATCTTCTTTTTTTTAGACCTAGTTTATATAACAGCAGCACACAAAGTTATATGAAATGATGAAAATGCAGATAAATAATTCACGTGAATACAGAGTAAACAGCTTTTTAGAACAGGTGATGGACAACCAATATACAGACTGAGGTTAAACTCCCAATCGATGCTTCACACTACCTGTCTGTGTCCTCGGACAAGACACCTCATCTTCACTGTCCTAGTCCAGCTCAAGTCAAATCTGGGAAAATGCATTGGCACCACACCATGGAACCACCCTGGGTTTTGAATGGCAATCACCCAGGCAAACAACTGGTTCATCACCACCGTTCAAAAGTAACCAACCATCTACAACAGCTGTGGTGTGCTCAACACAGTGTACTGGATCATGCCCAGAGAAGTGTGCTACATGCCCAAAATGTTGCAGTTGCAACATGTAAGTGATGCTCCCATCTGAGTCTCCCTAAGTAACTATGCACTTGTTTGACACAATGTCATTGCAGCAGTACGCAAAGACCCTCCAAAGAGACCTAGTACCAGAGATATCCTTAGGGCACTGCATAGCATCCAAATTTCACAAGTATACAGTCAGAAAGGAAGCACCAGGACCCTAAAGACTTGGACTTTCATTCTTTTGTAAAGATATCTTCATTGATAAGCTCTTCTCTCAAGTGACCTTATGACTAGATGAGTTCTTCCCAAGACATCTCCCAGTCTTAAAGTCTGAGTACCCAGACACATGAAGGTCACTACTGAGATAAATGATTGTTTGTATAAATTCACCACTTTTGTTAGGTACACTGCATTGTCCCACTTCACCCAACTGTAAATACTCAGGCACCAGGTGTGGCTGCCTGTCTCATCAGGCGTCCCATCCAGGAGGAGTCATAGACTCTTGTCCACTTGTGATGTGAACAAGAATCCACCAAATATGGGGATAAGCCTATTAAATACAGGGGTAAGCACCATCACCACTGCTCCTCAAGGCCTATGTAGAACTTCATATAATTGAATGAGAAAATGTGTCCAAACTTTTGACTGGTACTTTATATAGTGCTTTTATCCAAAGCACTATAAGATGTTACCTCATATTCGCCCATTCATATCCACACATGTCAATGTACTGCACACCAGGAGCAATTTGGGGATTAAGTTTCTCAACCAAAGGACTATCCCCAATCTGGCCTGGGACCCAGAGATATGAACATCACTGAGATAAATGAAAGTCTCCACAATTTCAACACTTTTGCCACATACAGCACATTGTCCCAGTCCACCAAGCAAATGGTTACCAGCCTTCACTGTGGAAGTAACCTGTGACAGACTAGTGTCTCATCCAGAAAAAGTCATACATTTTCACCCTCTTCACACTACAATATCTGGACCTGTATTATTTTGAAGAGTTTATTTGTACTTAGTAGTAATGTATTAAAACTAAATTTCTATTGGCAAAGGTTTTGTGCCACATGCCCTTCCCAACACAACTCCAGATATGGAAAGAGAAAGGGGCACTGGTGGCCGTGAACTGGGTTTTGGCAGCATGCACTGTTTTACAGGTGACTAAAAATCTTTCTAATCTATTTTTAGAATTTTCTATGATGATATGACAGTCACCGTCATTTTCAACTGATTATTTTGTCCAGTCAGCATTAATTTTTTTTCTTTCTTGTCAACATATAACATGATAGCATGTACAGTGCATCCAAAACGTATTCACAGAGCTACACGTTTTCCACATTTTATGTTACAGCCTTATTCCAAAATGGATGAAATTCATTTTTTCCCTTAAAATTCTACACACAACACCCCATAATGACTGTCAAAAAAGGGTTTTTTTTTTAGATTTTTGCAAATTTATTTAAAAAAACAACTAATAAAAAACGTGTACATAAGTATTCACAGCCTTTGCCAAGTGCATCCTGTTTCCACTGATCATCCTTGAGATGTTTCTACAGCTTGATTTGAGTCCACCTGGGGTAAATTCAGTTGACTGGACATGATTTGGAAAGACACACACCTGAATACATATGAGGTTCCACAGTTGACAGTGTCAGAGCACAAACCAAACATTAAGTCAATGAATTGTCTGTAGACCTCAAAGATCAGTCTTTGTCTTTGTCTTGAGGCACAAATCTGGGGAAGGCAGCAGAGAAACATTTCTGTGGAATTTTAAGGTTCCACTGAGCACAGTGGCCTCCATCATCCGTTAATAGAAGAAGTTCAGAACCACCAGGACTCTTCCTACAGCTGGCCGCCTGTCAAAACTGAGCAATGGGGGAGAAGGGCCTTAATCATGGAGATGACCAAGAACCCGATGGTCACTCTGTCAGCGTTCCAGCATTCCTCTGTGGAGAGAGGAGAACGTTCCAGAAGGACAACTGTCTCTGCAGTAATCCACCAATCAGGCCTGTATGGTAGAGTGGCTAGGACAGAAGTGAAGCATGGTAGTGGCATGTCTTTCAGTGGCAGGAAACTGGGAGACTAGTCAGCATTGAGGGGAAAGATGAATGCAGCAATGTACAGAGACATCCTGGATGAAAACTTGCTCCAGAGCACTTTTAACCTCAGACTGGGGTGAAGGTTCATCTTTCAGCAGGACAATGACCCTAAATACACAATCAAGATATCAGAGGTGTTGTGTGTTGGGGGGTGTGGCTGGATATTTTGGTGTTCTTTTCTTTTCTTTGCTCTTCAGGTGGCATGAGAACTGATTTGTCTGTGGAGAAGGTGCTGGCTGAAGAATCCTCACCCTCATCAACATCATGTGTAGCACCTGTGACTGGTCTCACATGCAACCTTAAAGACTTTCAGCTGAAGCAGATAATTGGATGGCGTTCTGCATTTAAGGCATGTGTGATTCAAGCAGAACTGCCGGGAACTCGACCTTGTGATGTCCGTTTGTGAGACGCTGAGGACCGCGCCTGGGTTTGACACATCGAGCCCGTGAAGCAAGGAAGGGTGAGGACACATGCTGTCAGCACACATTAAAGGTGATTAAGGTGTTCGACTAATTGTTGATAGTAACTTGGTGTTTTGTTACGCAGTATACTGGAATTGTGATGAGAATTGTGCATTTGCTTCTCACTGCTGTGGCGTGCAGGATAAGTGATCCTCCACTTGTTGTGAGAAGCTGCTCATTTGCATAAAGTTAAAAAATACAGACCTGAATGTGTTGCTGATAGCGTGTGTCTTTTGAAAGATATTGTTGTAACTGTTGACTTACCTCACCTCTTCTTTGCTTCACAGAGAGTCAGTTTGTCGTGTCCACCTGGGGGGTGTTTGTCTGGTGGTAGTGGGTCCAGGAGTGCCGGGCTTCTATCCTTTTGGGCGCTTAAGAGCGCGCCAACAGTCACTCCACCAGAAGGACGTTCTTTTAGTTTTGTACACATTATTATGCACAGGTGAAAAATAAATTGTTTCTGTTGTTGGAACCGCTTTCTGGTTATTTTTAGCGCTGGGTTCTGTCTGACGCAGGTCCGCTCCTCAACCCGCGTCGACACATAACAAGAGGAGTGGCTTCAGGACAACACTGTGAATGTCCTTGAGTGGCCCAGTCAGAGCCCAGACCTGAATCCAAGTGAACATCTCTGGAGAGATCTGAAAATGACTATGCAGTGACATTCCCCATCCAACCTGATGGAGCTTGAGATAGGTGCGTCAAGCTTACGGCATCATATTCAAGAAGACTTGAGGCTGTAATTGCTGCCAAATGTGCATCAACAAAGTTTTGAGCAAAGGCTGTGAATACTTATGTACATATGATTTCTTAGTTTTTTGCAAAAATCGAAAATAAAAAACTTTTTTGACATTGTCATTATGGGGTATTGTGTGTAGAATTTTGAGGGAAAAAATTTATTTCATCCACTTTGGAATAAGGCTGTAACATGGCAAAATACGGAAAAAGTGAAGTGCTGTGAATACTTTCTGGATGCACTGTAACAGCAAGGAACTGCTGCAATGGAGGAAAATCTAGTCCTAACACATGAAACATCCTCACTGGCCTTCTGGGAGTAAGTAAACAGAAATCTTTGCATAAGCAGGAATTCAAAAGTTCAGAGATGTTAATTATGATGACCATAAACTAAAAACAGATCTATATACATCCACATTAAGCCCGAAGGCCACAAGCGATGCTAATAGGTGGTCATTAAACAAGGCATATTTGAGCGTCTGTGCAGCCAAATCCAGCAGGCCTTAGCCCAGCTGGACAGATAAGGTGTAATACCAGACACAGGGCCCAGTCTTGTCTCCACTGACAGATAGACCATAAAGGAATGATGAGCGGGAGAGCAGGGGAGGAGAGAAAAACAAGAGGGACAAAACAAGTATCTTACAGGAACTCTGGCTGGCTGGCATAGAAACTAATACATGTTCACATTTAGCACCTGAATAAACCTCGATCTTCGTGGCCGTGCGGTACAGCGTGAGTGCGGAAGGATTGGGAGCTTTCTCCCTCTTGTAATGAGGCAAATAGCAGGGGGAGAGGAGGGCGAACTGGGAGTAGGCTGGCTGACACCTTTGCCCTGGAGATTCCAGCTGTCTCTCTCTGTGGGAAACAAACACGCTGCTTCTTTCTCTCAAATACTCACCATTTTGGACTGTTTACATCCACCTGGAGGACCGCATATGGTACGACTGACATTAAAACCCACATTAATGAGATTTACAAGAGCCGCTTTGGCTTTCTCGAGTTCAACCCTATCTTGCATTTTAGGTTCCAAAAAGGGAGGTTGGGGGTGGACGAAGCTGGAGAATGTGTATGAAATACATAGTTACGAATAAATTAGTTCTTTATGCCACACCAAGCCAGTAGAAATGCTTGGAGAATTGCCAGAAGTCATATCAGTTGAACCCCTAGTCAGACGCCCCTTGACCAACCACTGATTGGTTCGACACCAATGAGGGGAAAAAAAAAAGAGAAAAATGATTCCCATCACAATAGCCATTTGGCACCCTACTTTTCTGATGAGCCTAAATCGCATCAGTCCAGGAGAAAACTACAACAAATATGACGAGATTGCAATTATTTTCCAGGTGACTGTGAAGAATGCTGTGAGCGAAAGAAGTTACAACATTATGTAAGTGTTGCTGTTTTCCATTCTGTTAGGCCTCTAGGGATGCTACAGTTCTATGTACCAACAGCTGAGTTGCTCTGAGTGTCATAAAAAGCAAAACACTGAGATGGATGCAAGTAGAGTTGTGTGAATGTTGTTAGGTCATTTCATTTATCGCAATGTTAATGATTTGAATATTTTTATATTTGCATTTATGATCTGTAAATCATACACAGTGAGTGAATAGATCGATCAGGTTGTAAACGTGGCTACAGCCAGAGGTCTGCTGTAAAACTGGCATAAGAACATGAGTAAGACCAATGTAACTCTGGTGTAGGAAGATTTCCACAGAGCAGTGGCATTACTGACACTACAGATGTGAACATAATTGATATTCTATCAGCAAACTGATGACTGACACAGCCAACAACTTCAAAAATGGCCCAACTATTGTGAAAGTGTAGGGACACGACCCACAACAGGGGGCGCAATGAACGGTCAATAGATGAGCCAAAAAGTAACAATTAATGTTGTGAAATGTGCACACTAAATACAGACAATCTCAGAAATATAATTACAGTCAAATCACAAAGGTGACGTGTGGCAGGCTTGAGGATAGAAAGACGTCTGTCCGGAGAAGAGCCGGAACCACACGATTCCGCCACCACCGAACCCGGTGAATACTGGAGCCTCCAAGTCCCGAATTCCCAGGTGATCACCGTCCCGACTGTCGGATCTGGTACTGCTGCGAGAACAAAGACAGTCAAGTGTAGGTGTGTGCACACCCAGTAACAATAAACGGTGGGAATGCCACCTCCACCTCTCACTCTATAACTTGCAGAGTACTGTAGTAATTCCTCAGGGGAAAAGAGTGCCTTCTAGCGCCTCTCAGCTTCCACCGACAGAGGTACCGGTACTCCTGCAAACACTCACAATATACAAATAATGTTGTAACACAAAACGGCTGAGGATATTACCTCCAATGAAGTAGGATATCTCGGCGATGAGGTGGAGATGACGTCTGGGTTTTATGTAGTGAGATGATGAAGAATGAGTGACAGCTGTCAGGAAGTAATGAGTAACAGCTGTCACTCCCGGCTGTGTCCGTGGCGGCAGCACCCTCTCATGCCTGAAGCCCGCACTTCAGGCAGGGCCCTCTGGTGGTGGGCCAGCAGTACCTCCTCTTCTGGCGGCCCACACAACAAACCATACCTGGAAATGGGAAACCATACCTGGGAATATCTGGAAAGGTTTTATTTCTGTTATAGGTGCAATTAGACACAGAGATTTTATCAGATAGTGGTTTGTTTTATATACACTCAAAAAATATAAACGCAACACTTTTGGTTTGCTCCCATTTTGTATGAGATGAACTCAAAGATCTAAAACTTTTTCCACATACACAATATCACCATTTCCCTCAAATATGTTCACAAACCAGTCTAAATCTGTGATAGTGAGCACTTCTCCTTTGCTGAGATAATCCATCCCACCTCACAGGTGTGCCATATCAAGATGCTGATTAGACACCATGATTAGTGCACAGGTGTGCCTTAGACTGCCCACAATAAAAGGCCACTCTGAAAGGTGCAGTTTTGTTTTATTGGGGGGGGATACCAGTCAGTATCTGGTGTGACCACCATTTGCCTTATGCAGTGCAACACATCTCCTTCGCATCATCCGTGAAGAGAACACCTCTCCAACGTGCCAAACGCCAGCGAATGTGAGCATTTGCCCACTCAGGTCGGTTACAACGACGAACTGGAGTCAGGTCGAGACCCCGATGAGGACGACGAGCATGCAGATGAGCTTCCCTGAGACGGTTTCTGACAGTTTGTGAAGAAATTCTTTGGTTATGCAAACCGAATGTTCCAGCAGCTGTCCGAGTGGCTGGTCTCAGACGATCTTGGAGGTGAACCATGCTGTATGTGGAGGTCCTGGGCTGGTGTGGTTACACGTGGTCTGCGGTTGTGAGGCTGGTTGGAATGTACTGCCAAATTCTCTGAAACGCCTTTGGAGACGGCTTATGGTAGAGAAATGAACATTCAATACACAAGCAACAGCTCTGGTTGACATTCCTGCTGTCAGCATGCCAATTGCACGCTATCCCTCAAATCTTGCGACATCTGTGGCATTGTTCTGTGTGATAAAACTGCAACCTTTCAGAGTGGCCTTTATTGTGGGCAGTCTAAGGCACACCTGTGCACTAATCATGGTGGTCTAATCAGCATCTTGATATGGCACGCCTGTGAGGTGGGATGGTATTATCTCAGCAAAGGAGAAGTGCTCACTATCACAGATTTAGACTGGTTTGTGACAATATTTGAGGGAAATGGTGATATTGTGTATGTGGGAAAAAGTTTTAGATCTTTGAGTTCATCTCATACAAAATGGGAGCAAAACCAAAAGTGTTGCGTTTATATTTTTGTTATATATATATATATATATATATATACACATCAAAAGTTCATATCAAAGTTTACATACCCTGGTGATTTTGACCTGATAACATGCACACAAGTTGACACAATGTGTTTGAATGGCTACAAAAGGTAACCATCCTCACTTGTAATCTGTTTTCTAGTATGTGTGAGCTACAAAGACACAGGAAACGTGGTCAAAATTAATGGCAAGATGAATGTATGTATGTTCTATACTGGTGGGAAATTTGCAATCAGCTGTGCATAGGACGTAACTTGGACATTCCAACAAGACAACAAAAACACAAAGTCAAGTCAACCTGTCATTGGCTATAGCAGAATAGTGAGGTTCTGGATTGGCCATCCCAGTGTTCTGACCTCAGTATCACTGAGCCACTCGGGATATCTCAAACGTGCATTTCAAGCAAGACAGCCCAGGAATTTACAGGAACTGATGGCTTTTTGCCAAGAAGAATGGCATCGTTACAATCGAGTAAATAAAGAGCCTCACCACACTAACACTAAAGATTCCAAGCTGTCATTGATGTTAAAGGGGGCAATACACAGTATAAACTTTTGATCAGGGTCATTTGGGTAGTTTCTGTTGTCATTATGAAGTGTACAGAGTAACCACAGTTTTTTGACAATAAATGGCTTCACACAACCACTAACCATGTGTTATGTGGGCCGCTGAAGAGGGGTACTGCTGGCCCACCACCACCAGAGGGCGCCCTGCTTGGAGTGCGGGCTCCAAGCACGAGAGGGCGCCGGACCCTGAGGAAGTGACAGCTGTCATTCATCCCCTGCACCAGCTGTCACTCGTTCATCATCATCATCACCATCTTAAAAGCCGGATCGGGACTCCACCTCCTCGCCGAGAAATCGACTACCGTGAGGTACACTTCTCTGCTGATTAACACGTTGTGTAGGATTCTGAATTTCTGTTGCAGCCGGTATCCTGTGGTGTTCACCCTTATCTGGGAAGTGGCGTGGAGCGTGACGACGACAACCGCGCTACAGATAAGTGGACACACTAGGAGCTGCACGAGTGTGTGATTCGGAGGTGGAGGTTCTCCTCCTACTGTGCACAAACTGTAGACCACTGAGTGTAAGGAGTTACACTCATTCATCTTTTTTCTGCTTTCTGCCAGCAGTACCAGGGTCGACAGCCGAAGACAGAGGTCACCTGGGGATTCGGGACTTGGCGGCTCCGGGTTCTTCAGACCGTTGGTGGTGGAGGCCGTGTGGGACGCGGTCTCTCTCGGGGTTCTATCTTCGAGCCTGCCCACACGTCACCTGGTGTTCATTGACTTTGCAATTTCTGTACATTTAGTTGTGTTTTGTCACAACAGTAAATTGTTACCTTTTGGCTTACTCATTGTCCGTTCATTTGCGCCCCCTGTTGTGGGTCCGTGCTACGACACCTTCCCAACACCATGAGTGAAACAAAAGTTTTGTGTTTCTTTTTTTGTCCTCCTATAAAGACAATGTGGAAAAAAGATTATTATTATTATTATTGCTAACTTAAAAAATAAAAAATAAAACTAAGAAATCAATGTACATAAGTATTCACAGCCTTTGCCACAAAGCTCAAAATTGAGCTCAGGTGCATCCTGTTTCCACTGATCATCATGTTTCTACAGCTTCAGTGGAGTCCACCTGGTGTAAATTCAGTTGATCGGACATGATTTGGAAAGACACACACCTGTCTACATATAAGGTCCCACACTTGACAGTGTATGTCAGAGCACAAACCAAGCACGAAGTTAAAGTAATTGTGTAGACCACAGAGACAGGGTTGTCTTGAGACACATATCTGAGGAAGGATTCAGAAACTTTTCTGCTGCTTAGAAGGTCCCAATGAGCACAGTGGCCTGAAATTTTTGAATTTTTTGCAAATGTATTAAAAACAAATCTTTTTGATGTTATCATTATGAGGTGTTTTTAGTAGAATTTTATGGGGGAAAATTAATTTACTCTATTTTGAAATAGGCTTTAACATAACAAAATGTGGAAAAAGTGAAGTGCTGTGAATACATTCCAGATGCATATATTATATAATATATATATAATATATATATATTAGATAGTTTTGATTTTTTTTTTCCATGCTCTGTATTTACTAAGTTTTGTTTTTTCTTAGTGAAGGTATGCAGTCTGCCTGCGGTAGGTCATAGCCTACAACTGTGTTGATGTGCTGATTCCAAACATGATTATCTTTATTTATTTATTTTTCAAAATCCAGTTTTGGTCTATATAACTAGTTTCCCCCTCCATCACAACTGTACGGGGGGTGAATTATTTTATCTAACTGGGGTTGACAATCTGACTTGAGCCAGATTCAATCTGGGTTGCTATCTAACCGGAAAGCATTCAGACCTGTTTTTCAAATCCAGCCATCCTACACGTGTCCAAACTCAGTCCGGCTCAAGCTGAAAGAGATATGTCTGAAAGTGAGAGTGGAGGCGTGTGTGCGTGTGATCTGGACGTGGGAGCGCAGGTGGACGTTGGAGCGCGGATGTGTGGTCTGGATGTGTGAGTGTAACGGCTCTGTGTTGTGCTGTGATTTTAACTCCCCCACTCACTCCTTTCGGGAGGCGAATTTACCATCTCCAACATGGGAGGTGATCCCTCTAACCAGAAGGCCAAAATCCAGGGCCTGTGGCCAGAGAATCCTTTTACCTGCTGGGCAGTGAGGTTTAGTGAGTACTATTGTACAGTAATTCCTGCTAACCTCCACAACCCAGTCTTTTACTATTATTAACCTGAATCCTCTCCATAACCCTAACCATTCCATAACCTGACCCTACCCCTTCCCCTAACCCTAACCACACCCCCCATCCCAAGAACTTTTAATTTCATGCACCCCTCACAAAATGTATTAGAATAAATTCATGCTCCCCTTATGAAAATCTTGCATTATTCACATCAATATCACAGACCAATAGATTAATGTGTTTATATAATGATGTTCATTTTCTTTTTTGACATAGGCTGCAATGCCCATCACTCCTATTCCCCCCTGTGGTTCATTTCTCCCACTCCCACTAGTGACACCAGTTAATGGGCTGAAAGAAGGGAGAAGAGGCTACTGAAGTGTCATCCTCCTGCTACTCCCTGCTCCACCCACTGTGTGTGTGTGTGTGTGTGTGTGGTGTGTGTGTGTGTGTGGGTGTGTGGGTGTGTGTGTTGTGTGTGTGTGTGGGTGGTGTGTGTGTGTGTGTGTGTGTGTGTGCACCCACGTGCCTGTGTGAGATTTTTGGAGGATGCCACATGAGATGAGTGCTTTCCCATGGTTGCCTTTCTTTCAACACCCCACTCACCTCTCAGAAGAGCCCTCTTTTCTACGCTGGCCATGTCACACTCATCCCAAATTTCTAATTCAGGCACTAGCCCACTTCAGGTTAATCTGCACCACAGTGTTCTGCAGATTCACACCCCTTCACTCCTCCTTCCAGTCCTAAAATTCCATTTTTGCAGCAGCAGCAGTAATTTTCAAAAGACTGGCTTCAACAGGACAGTGTTATTTACATAGACACTGACTCTTTAAATTTATACAATAATGAATATTTATGAGTTCAATAGTACCAGGAATAGATAGATGGAATGTTCCATTTAACAAGGCAAAACTGAGTTGAGATGGACCATTCCAGATTTCATCTAATTAAATATTTGTTCCATTGAAAGAATAAGAAAACATTCATTAGTTTGTTTTATATAACGGCTAAAATAGGATCATTTTATATTTATTAATTTATAAACCATCAAAAAAAGGACTTACAGTACATTAGGTGTTCCATTGGTGTTTTGATGTCACACAGTCCACACATGAACTTTAAATTAGAGTCCAACTTGGAAAAACAGTTAGGTAGTTCAAAAATAATTCGGATGATGTATCGGTGATCGTCGTCAACTGACGTTGTGTACTTCCAAAAAAAAGACTTTGTATAGTTCCTCAGTAGCAGCGAAAAATCATGTCATAAATTTATCTACCTTTCCATCCTAACAGCTCTTTCATGCTCCAAATGCCGTGAGGCAGACGTCTTGAAAAGGAAGCAGTTTTGACTTCTGGTTTTGATTTATAAATCAAATTAATCCAGATAGAATAACTACATTAATGTCAACTCTGTCCATTTGTACAAAGTGAAAATATAACATACATCTTTTAATTTAAAAATAATGCACTAATAAAATGACTTGTGTTTTTTTGTGGCAGCTTGGTGGCCAGGCTCCTTCTGCCAGGGTCACGTTGAGCTCAGCTCCTCTCAGCTGTCTCGCTGCTGCAAAATACATAGTAGACAGGAGCCAACAGGGTTTCTAAATATTTTCAACCGTTACGAACTATGTAAAAAAAATAAGTTAGCAGTCTAAAAGTTATCAGAACTAAAAGCTAATTAGTGAAA
Source organism: Thalassophryne amazonica (assembly GCF_902500255.1). Taxonomy (NCBI): domain Eukaryota; kingdom Metazoa; phylum Chordata; class Actinopteri; order Batrachoidiformes; family Batrachoididae; genus Thalassophryne; species Thalassophryne amazonica. Next base: position 28,766,834 of record NC_047117.1, read on the forward strand.
AAGCTAATCAGATCCCATTCAGATCAGGGAGACAGACACCCTCTTTGTGTGGGCCGCCAGAAGAGGAGGTACTGCTGGCCCACCACCAGAGGGCGCCCCTGCCTGAAGTGCGGGCTTCAGGCACGAGAGGGCGCTGCCGCCTACAGGAACAGCCGAGGTGACAGCTGTCACTCATCAACTATGACAGCTGTCACCGATCATCTGCATCTCCCACCCCTGGAGAAAAGCAGGATGACACCTCCACCACATCGCCAAGAGATCGACTTCTGTGAGAGGTAACATTCTCTGCCAGTCATTCAGTGATTTCAAGAGCTATTGTGTTGCAGCTGTCAACCAGAGGACCGGCCG